>NW_010340557.1:0-33116 GCF_000700745.2 Antrostomus carolinensis
TCAGTGTCATCAGCAAACTTGCTGAGGGTGGGAATGTAAAGAACAGATGGTTTATGTCAAAATGCAGAGAGAATTTCTTCTAAGTTAATTATTTCATGTGAAAGTTTCACTGACAAATTTCAAAACCCATAGGTCCTTCATTTACAATCACATGTACATCCTACAGCAAATCGTCACAATCATAAAATTTTTGTTTGTTTAAAACGAAGTATAGCAACAGAATGAACATGTCATATATTATGTTTCTATACATGACACAGTAAAAAAACCCCAAACATTCACATTTGGAGTTTTTGCTGTCTCTTTACCATCCATTCTGTGGACCCACATATGAAACAGTTAAACTTTTCATAGAAAAATAGAAAAGAAGAGCTGTATAGTATTAAAAGTTCAGACAGAGAATTTTTAGACTTAAGGGAACAACTCACGCATGATTAGTTGTGGCAGCAGTGATTTATCTTAAAATTTGTCACACTAAAATCTTCTAAGCTGTGTGTAACTACAAGTATCTATTTAAATCCCATTGAAATTAGAGGCACTTACATTCACCTGTGTTCGCATGATCTAAGACCTTGCATTCATTGCAGTGTGATGGAGCATGTCCAATGAAAATATTTTTTGATAGTCATGGAAGTAGAGTAAATAACATTTATAAAGGAGTATTTTCTAAAGGGAATTAGCAGAAGCTTCTTGAGCACTGATTTTTTCACTGAGTACAGTAAACATCAGTAGTTAATGTAGTAAAAGTGCAGTACATGAAGTGTATAAGGAACAATGGTATTATCTAATACAATACTTTATACTGTAGACATCACGTACAGACTAATAGCGTTTGAAGAGATTTTTTATAAAAATGAAAGATTGTTTGAGATTTCTAAATTTTTTAAGTGATTTGAAGCTATAGGAGAAAAAAAGAAAAGCACTAAAACCACAATTTTTTTTTTTTTTTTGCTTCAGGCTAATTGAGGAAAATGAGAGTATAAGTTTGGTAATTTGTCAATATTGGCTTGCATGGTCAATAAAGGAGAAAGAAACTGCGACTTTGTAAAACACAGGTCTTATGTCTTCTTTGCAGAGATAATTAAGTATAGTATAACCTGTGTCAAAATGTCAAAAGTATAGATAATTTGTATGGAGATACTAAGGCAGTCTGATTTATAAGTTAGTAGTTGTTTAATAATTCTTATTCAGGTTGTATTTTTTTTCAGTTGAAATTTATTGCCCAAGGCTATACTGTTGAATGGAAGGCAGAATTCAAGAAAGATTACTTTTTATTATGCTTATAATTGAACATCTGTGAATATCTTCCATAATTTAAAGTAAAAATCCATTAAATAACTTTTTATAGTTTAACAAGATAATTAAAAAAGGATGTTTTTATAGTTAATAATATGACATAGTCCTCAAAATTGACTGATATTGAACCTAATAAAGCAGATATATGTATCTATCTACTTGACTATGTTAGAGTAATGTCTAGTCACTCTAGAAGAAACTAAGGTTTGTCGTAAACATATTATCTGAAAAAGTCTTAAATTTGAAAAGCTTTCAAAAGTTTTGGACCACTTTTTTTTGTTTTGTTTTGTTTTTTTTAAGAAGTATTTTATTTTATGTTTAACAAGTTGATGTGTAACGACCCTGTGAGGTCATTAAGGTACAGTCATGTTCATCCTGGGATACTGGGTGTTTCAGCCCAGCATGCTTCAAAATCCAAATTTATTTGATCATGTTGTCCTCTGTGGGACATTTTAAGGGCAAGTGAAGGTGCTCATACTGTTTTCTATGTAGTGAAGAAGGCTCAGGTGCCCTACATAGCCCTCCTGCCTTCATTGTAAGGAACACTAGGGTCTTCCTGGGACTCTGTGAGAATGTTATCACTACTGTGTGCAAGCCCTGCTAAGTTCTACTGTAAGTGAGTTGGGTCCTGGTTTTACTGAGATCACTCCTGCTAGTGAACTTTTAACTCTGTAATTTTTTAAAAGTTACTATCACACATTAAAAATATATGTAGACCAGCTGAAAATCCCAGGTAACCCCTGAGATTACCAGTAAGTAATTCAATTGAAGGCGAATATGTGAAAGGCAGATAGAAAAGTAACTAAAGCAGATTTTTCATTGTACAGAAAATGGCTACACTAAATGTGCTTAAGTCTTTGACTTGTGAATCATCACAATAATGTATAAAGCGTAAAAGAAATGCAATTAAATTTGAAGTGGAAAAGTTGGATATATGCTCAGTCAGTATTATAGTCAATTAGTTTTTCTCAATGTGACAGCAGTTTCCTTCAAAAGCATTTGATTTGCTACTTAAACTTTAAAATCACAAAGTGAAAGCATTAAAAGGTAGCTTGGGTGATTGACCTTCATTAGTCACCGATGCAATAATTTGTGTTGCTCATTGCATTTCTAGGCATTGATTAGAGACTTGCCTTTTTCTGCAGAGCTCTTTTGGCTTTGCCATCTTATTTTCATATCCATTGCATCCCCATTCATCTCTTTTTGATTACTTACTGAACACAAGTCTTAGATTACATTATCTAAAATAATAGAACACACATATTGTAGTAGCAATTTTAAAAGTCTTGTATTTTTATCTGTATCATCTAATAGAATACAGCTAAATCTTTGGGGGTCATAATCACTCTCATTTATAAAGAATGTTTCATTATGCTTGCAAATAAATATTTCCTTGCTTTGAAAACCACAGCCCCTCTAATTACATCCTTTGAAAGCTCTAAGAAAGCTTAAACTCAATTGTGTCTGGCTTTTTGGATCAAAGCAAAGTTTATGCAATTGAAACAGATAGGTATTTTGTTGGAAGTCTTTTGGAAATAACACAGACATCAGTGCTTCTTCTGCGTGTATGGAGACATACAGAATTAACTTTGTAGCTGTTTTTCACACTGATGCCATCTATTGCAGTTCTGTGTGGATGCCAAAAGCAGCCAAAATACAGAATGGTAATACATTTATTCTCTTTTCTGCAGTACTATAAATCACAATAGTGATGACGATGGTGTGCATTTATTGTGTTCTCCCATCTCGTAGTGCTGTATATGACTGAGCTCTTCATTACTTCTGTAAACTAATAGACTCTTATCTATTCTTAATAGACTCCTGACTATTCAGAAAATACGTGTGTCCGTTTAAGATCTGAACACAAGAACAGGCTGTCTTGATGAGACCAGTGATTCTTCTAGAAAAGTATCCTGGCTCTGAGGGTAACACCAAGTAGCTGATTCAGATGAAGGTGCGAAATCGCACATAGCGACAACTCTGGAATACTTTTTCTACAAGGAAAGGTACTTTATACTATTAGTATCTAATCTGTGGTATTTAATATATCACTACGTAGTTTTGAGATGGAAATCAGGCTGGTAAGCTTTTGTGGGTTCTGCCATTACACTCATATAATATTTAATTCATAGGGTAACGTTCATCCTTTTTTGATATCTTCCATTTGGGAGGTAGTTGGACAGTCAGACACTGTAATTCTTTTCCAGAAGTCACTACAGAGTCTCGTTAAAGCTGAACTTCTCTCAAGTATAGTTTACTGAAGGTTTATATAAGAAGGTTGTTGGACAGGGAGGAGTTCACTAGTTCCCATGGAGCATACTAACTAAAGAGTTAATCACACAGCATGCTAAAGGATTAGTACACTCAGAACAAATCATCTCTGTCTTTTAAAATAATAAATATAATCACTGACTTATTAAAGTGTTGTCTATTCCCCTGAATAGTCTTTTATTGACTCAGACAATCCTTTGTAATTTCCCAGCATGAAATTATAATAAAAGGTTGAGGCTTAGAGATGTCTAAAATGTCCTTGAAATAGAAAAGAAAGATGGCTCAGGTTGAATTTCAAAAGTAGTTAAATGTTCAAAAGTGAATATATATATAACTCATCACAGAAAAATTAATTGACTTTGTATTCTTTAGATGATCTGTGAAATAACCTTCAATTAAATGGACAATAGTATTCTAGTTCCTGTAAAGATACAATTTTGATCTCACATGGATTTTTTTTCCTTTCATCTTTTCCATATGTCAAAATTGTGTTTATTATTCACTCCTTTAAAAACCGTGGTTGTTGAGATAGGGAATAGAAATAGAATAGAAAAGCAGTCATAACAGAGCTCTCAGAAACAGCACGATCACTGACAGTTTTACATCTGTTTCGGCATGCTCAGAAGCAAGGGAAGATTTAGTTGGGCAGATAGTCTGACATAATCCCATAGATATAATATTTCCCATTTATGGCAATTTATACCTTTAGGATGTGACCTAATGAACCCTCATCATGCACACATGGGGCAAGAAGGATGGCAGTACTTAGATTTTTGTTCAAAGGAAGATTATCTAAATTTATCTTCAGCCATTACGTGTACTACAATGATTATTTGAACTACAGAAGTGCCAATGGGCTCAGCCATGCATAAAATCTTTTTGTTAGATACCGTGTAAATGCGTAAGAGGCCTTTTTGTCCAAAAATTTGCACAATAAGAAGACGTTGATGGATGCTACAGCCAGATACTGTGAGGGCAGGGGAAAACAAAGTACCGTCTATCAAAAAATACAGATCAGAGTCTGAAGGCATCAAACGCATTCAAAACTCACTAAAATTTGAGATTACTGCCTCATGGGATAATATGCAAAAGATTTTGTGGGAGGCGACATTAAATTACTGAGTGTTCAAAAGGCAGAACCAAAGCCAAAGGATGTTTATTTTGGAAAAGTGAAATCAGAGCTGCCGTTTTTATCTAAGAGAAATGAAATAGAAGATTTAATGCAAAAACAGAGGAAAAATCGTGGAGTATAACTTTTAAATAAGAAATGTGGTGCAAATTGAAGCAGTGCCCTCCAGGATATTTTAAACTGAAACTGAAATATGTCTGTGAATGTAGCCCATGCATCCTTATACAAACACGCTGTGGAAACTTTTCCTGCTCCTCAAGTTCCCTAGGCTTCTTTCCCAAAGTACTCCTTGTGCTCTCTGTCGGTGGGAGAGAAGGAGGCCTTCCATGCCCTCGAAGCTTCATATGAAGGGGTTGGGTTTTTTTTGTTTTGTTTTGTTTGTTTTTTTTTTAATAATTCACTTTTCTGTACTTAGAAATACCAGATATCTTTTAATAAAGAAGTACATAAAACCACAAATGCAAATGACACACAAACCTTAGGCTCCTTTTTGGTATTCTCAGTGCTGTCATTTAATCCCAATTACAGGGTGACTCATACATCTTAATAGACAGATATGATTTTCAGAAAATAAATTAGGTAGTACATTACCTGCATTAGTACATTTAACTGCAATTACTTGCTTTCATTCAGGACAACTACAGAAGCAAATTTTAACTCACGCCAAAAGCCTAGACTTAAAATGCAAATTTTGTTATGTCCTGAGCAATACCCTGAACTATGGCACTATGCCTGAGGTGTTGTGCAAAGGAGACCAGAGGGAGAGCATGGAATTATGAACTGTGAACTAAAGGGTCAATTATCTGTCTTTGTCAGCTTTATGCCTTTTCAATTAGTTGATTAAATAAATCACTCAGAAGAGCTTGGATGCTGATGCATATTTTATTCTTATTGGCAAGCTGGCTGTTAGAAATACTCTTTTCATTCTAAATTAATTAGTTGTTTTTTCCTACTTCAGAAGATTTCAGCCCATAGAGAAGTACTCTTTGGTTGAAAGTGTTGACAAACTTTAGGCAGCACTGAACGTTATCTAGTATTTTTAGGTATCTACATCAAATATTTAGCTTATATGCAGTATATGGTATATGCTTACGTTGATAGACCTCTTGAAGTCAGTGCTAGGATTCCCAAGGCCTTCACTGAACAGTCAGTATGCACATTGCCAGAAGGAGCCCACATTGTGGAATACAAGTTAAATATTTGTATCATGTTTTAAAAATTTGATTAGGTGTCTCATGCCCTTTGAATTCAGGTAAGGCACTTAAACAGTTTTGAGAACTAAGTCTAAATCTCTTTCTGGGGAACATGGCAGAATTCTCTGTGTCTCAGTCATAGTGATAGATGCAATAATCTAAAAACAGTGTTAAATGCTCAGTCTGGAAAGAAGATTCTGCTCAGTTTCTGAGTCATGCTTGAATTTTGGCTGACTACTGCTTATGGAGTCCCTGTCTAGCTGTTTGCCAACAGAACTTCAGAACTGAAAGGATTAACTGCTAGTATGCAAGAGTTGATTCTTTCCATTCAAATGATCCCATCAAAACTTGCTTGGTTTGTTTCACACTGAAGAATTATGCTTACTGTTACAAGAGCCAATTCTTAATTCTGAATTGGAAAATAAGGTTATCTTAATGTGTTGGGTTAGACGCCAAAGGAATAGCAAACATAAAGATTGGTGTTTTCAGCTATCTTATGTGAAACTCTCAGGACAAAGGCAGGCCTAGGTCTGATCATCTTCTGGAGATCTCCTTTCTCCTTTCAGATAACTTAGCTCCTCAGTTACTCAAGTTCTTGCTCCCCTGAGTTTCATGAATGTTAGTTTCCAAGCTCTCTTTAGTATGGAACAAACCGAGATGTGATTTTTGAGATTGTTCACTCCGAGGATTGCTTTCTACAGATAATATAGATGAAAAGGTACCAGACATGGTACCCTGTGATATACATGCTCCTCCACTACTGTCCCACCAGACTGCTCAGAAACCAATCTAAAGCACTGCTCATGCCATATTTTAGCAGTTTCCTGCTGCAAAAACACCTCTCTGGTGAGTTTCAACACAGCCTTCAAATTATTTCAACCATTTTGAATGGCAAAACACACAAAATAATAATAATTTTGATCAAGATGACATGGGCACCAGATAGAACTAGCAGGAAATCACAGCCAAGTATAAGATGTGATTGTATCCAGTCCTCTGCAGAGGGAGCCAACTTCTTGATACTTGGCTTGGGGGCCAACAATCACTCCCTGCAGTATGTGCTTTTTGTAGTCTAGATGTTGCCACAGTACCAAGTACTATTTAGCAATTTTAACCAACTCTTTCAAATAAAATCTGTAAACAGCTTCATAGAAATGAGCTCCTACACCCACAGGCTTAACTGCCAGACTGACAATCAGAACTTCCTTGTTCAATACATTTGTCCCTTGAGTATCCATTATTTTTTCTAAACAAAATGGAACATTTTCAATAAGAAACTCTATCTGTTAATAGTTTCTACCTTCTGATTAAAATATTTGCAAGTAATATGTGATAATATGGATCTGAATTATAGCTGAGCACTTTTATGAAAAACAATACTTCCATTATAACAGAATTAAAGAAACCCAAATAGTGAAGACTGAAAAAAAAATTTCAAAACTGAAAGGCAGAAATAATTTCAAAATTAAATTGATTTAGAAGACATAAAAAATTTTGTCACAGAATCATAGAATGGTATGGGTTGAAAAGGACCTCTGGAGATCATCTAGTCCAACCCCCCTGCCAAAGCAGGTTCACCTAGAGCAGGTTGCACAAGACTGTATCCAGGCAGGTTTTGAACATCTCCAGAGAAGGAGACTCCACAGCCTTTCTGGGCAGCCTATTCCAGTGCTCTGTCACCCTCACAGAAAAGAAGTTTTTCATCATGTTTAAGTGGAACCTCCTGTGTTCCAGCTTGTGCCTGTTGCCCCTTGTCCAATCGCTGGCCACCACTGAAAAGAGTGGCCCCATCCTCTTGACACCCGCCCTTTAGATATTTATAAACACTAATAAGGTCCCCTCTCAGTCTTCTATTCACTAGGCTAAACAGACCCAGCTCTCTCAGTGTTTCCTCTCAAGAAAGAAGCTCCAACCCCTTAATTGTCTTTGTAGTCCTCCACGGGACTGTCTCCAGAAGATTCCTGTCTTCCTTGAAATGAGGGGCCCAGAACTGGACACAATAATCCAGATGTGACCTCACCAGTTCCCTCCCAAGCTGTGTCGGGCTTTCCATTTCTATAAAGATAGCTTTTGAGATTTTACTTTAAAATGGCTTATCTACTAAATGGGGGGGGGGGGGGGGGAAGGGCGTGGGGAAGTTAAAGACTTATATAACAGGAAAATAAAATATGACATTTTGAGTTGCTTCAAGCAAAACATTTTCTGCTGATTCACAATGAAATTATAGGTCTTCTGATTCCCAAAAAAATGCTTTAGCAAATGTGAGGTTATACAGAGTTGAGCAGCAATATTTTTTTCTCTCTAGCTTTCCTTTAAGAGTGCTATTTATTACTTTGTAGAAAGTAAGTAAACTCATATCTTCAGCAGTGCTACCATACAGTATATGCCGAGTCAATTAAAATGTCAGATATATATTGAAAGTTTTGAAAATATTTAAGATCAACTACTTTGAATAACTTTTTGGCCTAGGTTTAAGCTCCTGAACTGTAATTTTTTTCTATTTTAATTCTACCTCCTCCTCTTAAAAAACCAAGGACAGATGCAACTCCATTCTGTGCCTATTTAACCCCTGTAGGCTTATTATAGATGCATTAAGAGCATGAATACTAGATTCAGCAGGTAAAGTAGTCAATGGAGAAACTTTTTGTTTTCCATGATCAGTCCTGAGTACAAGATGGGTATGACTTTGCTCAGCCACACTGCTGTGTCAGTTTTATATCTATATACACATAACTGAGCTGCACAAAACTTCTGAGATTTTTAGAAAGTCTAGTGGTGGCCTGAGGACTCTTACATTCTGTGTAGTAAATGAAAGTTTGCCATGGGGTTTCACCACCCGGAAGACCGGGTACCTACATTGACCTCAGAGTAACTCTATGGAGACTAGGATTTTTACATTAAAATTTTTATTTTAAAAATATTTCCTTCTATATTGCATACAGAATGCTAAACAAGTGCTTTGTACACCTAAAATCAAGAGATCGATTATGATCAGATTGTTTTGAATTCTGTAAGACAATTAAATATAAATCCCATTTATTGGTTCTGTCTGTATCTGGACTTAGCTCACAGCATGAACTTTTTCTGTTTCTTCAGTTGTTCAAAATGGGGTTATGATGGAGTGTATCATGTTCCTATCCAGCTGAGAATCTTATGTGCCATTTCTCTGGAACCAAGAGTGATAAGAGTGATGGCGTGTGTGCACTTCAGTCTTTCTTTCTGTGTTGGGTCTGGCTGAGATGGAATTAATTTTCCCCATAGAAGCCCTCAGAGTTCTGTGTTTCCTAAAGGTGTTGATAACACAATCAGTGTTCTGGTTACTGCTGAGCAGTGCTAGCACAGCACCAAGGCTGTCTCTCCAGCATTTCCCTCCGCCCTCCACTAGGCTGGGGATGGAGAAGGCCTTGGGAGGGGACATAGTCAAGACAGCTGACCCAAACTGACTGAAGGGATATTCCATACTATATGACATCTGCTCAGAAAAAAAAGCAAGGGGAACAGAAGGGGAAGGGGGGACATTCATTATTTGTGTTCGCATTCCATGGTAACTGATGCGCATATACTGAAGCCCTGCTTCCCGGGAAGTGGCCAAACATCGCCTGCTGATGGGAAGTATAGAATCATAGAATGGTTTGGGTTGGAAGGGACCTTAAAGGTCATCTAAGTAGAGAATAAATATTTTGTTCTTTTGTTTCTGCGCTCTCAGCTTTGTTTTCTTTTTCTATTAAACTGCCTTTTGTATCAACCCTCTAGTTTGGGATTTTCATTCTATCTCATTTTCTCCCCTCCCTATCCTTCTGAGGAGGGACATGATAGAGCTTCTTGGTGGGCACCTGGCATTCAGGCAATGTCAACCCACGACATCTTCGTACACAGTTGTAACTGTGGAAATTGCCCCTACGTTTCACAATATAGATATATTCCATTTCATATATCTCAGTCATAGGAAGTATATTGACTTTGAAACCAGGAATCAACACTGCAGCATGTATTTAGTACATGACTATGATATCTGTGTGTGACATATTTATCATAACTGCCCCAAGAGTATGCAGAATAGAAATGTATCTTCCTTATGGATTTGCAATTTCATAAATACTCGGGAGAAAATCCTAAAATTTCAGAAAAACTGACAATGTAATGTATGAGCTTACAGTTTGTGAAAACAAACAAAAAATATTTCCTTCTAATGTTTTTTTTTATTTTTTTAAATGTACTGTTATTTTACGAAAAGCAAAGGAACAAACAAGAAGTAAAAAATAAAACGAATGTTTTCCTTTCGCATATCACAAAAACCAAATTTATGTCACATTTTGGGAAAAATTTCAGAACCTTTTTATATAATGCAAGAAATGCACTTACTTTTTTAATTGTAGCAAGATTTTCAAGGGTTTTCAAAGTCAGTTCACCGACACAAAACAAGCAATTCATTCCAAATCAAATGTCTTTAAATAAATCACATATTCATTTATTGTAAAACTTCTTTGTCTTTTTTAACAATGCATACTTTGTATTTTCTAAAAGTATTTAGTTTATAATTATTAGCTTAGGGAAAATATCTCAATACATACTAAATTCATTACAGCTTGAACAGGTGTAATTAGCAGGAGTTGGATGTTAGTTTATTTATTTATGAATGTAAAACAGGTATATAAACATTACAGTACTGGTATTTCAGTTCATAATGGATTTATAGATTTTTGAGTATTAAACCAAATAGAATCTTACATAAACAGATAGAAATTAGATAACAATAAAATAGACCACCAGGACTCAATTTTTTAAATTAATCTGTAGAAATTCACAATGTGTTCTTGAAATGAATGTTGGAGCACAATAAGTGTGCTTATATCCACAATGATATCCACACCTTTTTCCCTGGTGGAGGTTTATCCAGGCAATTAAATAGTAGCCTGAATTTGGCGGTTAATCCAAAGCGCGCACACACACACACACACACACACACACACACAAAAAGTGGTTCCTGAAAGGCTAAGAATACAGTGCAGAAACTACTCTCACCATTACTGCAAAGCCTTCTGCAGATAGTGGGTAAAGTGAAACAGTGTGTTCTTTTATCAGGATAAATTTTTTAACAGATAATCTTGCCTAAATCCGTATGAGATCCATAAACTAGAGAAGGTGCACCTCAGCTCTCTGTGATCCAAACTGATGATGTATTTTATACATTAGGCATACCAAGGTCTTTAGAGCCCTCAGAAGGAGTTTTAATCTCTATTTAGCTTGCACATGGTGGCCACTGTGAAGGAAGATGGACTTGCTCATTTATGAGGACTATGAGAACATCCAAAATTTAGAAGCCCGCGTTCAGTGTCTGCTTAGACAGGGAGGTTATTACACTACAAGTGAGTCTAGCTGCATGTACCTCTTGTTGGAACTAGTTGTAAGCTCCTTTTATTGAAGATAGACTACTTTTCAAGAAAGAGTACAAGACCTGTGGGACTTGAATGACAGAAGAAAAAGCAGCAGTTGAATAAATATGAAATTTGCCACAGAAAAGGTAATCCTGATCTTTCAACCTTGCAAATTCACTTTATATTAAATAGCCACTGGCTAAAAGGTAGAAATAATTCTGGGAGTAGGAAACTGGACAAGAGTTCCTCACTCTCAGCTAAATGCTACACCCAAGTAGCTGAAAAACCTATTGTCTTCTCTTCCATCTCATAAAGGATAAATAATGTCTCATTTATTTATATTATAGCATTATGGAGATACATATATATCTATCCTGATACAGAATGGCTCGAAAAATGATTTAATTTTTTGTGAAGTACCTGGAAGCTCTATTTTTAAAGAATTCATCTTTCAGTAACACAAATCTTTATTGTTTGGTTATATGAAGTGAGCAATGTTAAGAAACAACATGTTCTTTGATCAAGGAGCAAATACATTTAGTATTGCCATGCTTAGTCAATGCGTGGTAAGATATTGAAGGAAAAACTTAACAGCAGATGGGTTTTTCCAGAAATAATGTACTAAAATAATGTACTAAAACTATCTGAAGTATATTCCTCAAAAACCTATTACAGAAAACTGAAATAAAATACATAAAAGTTGTATAAAGCTTTTTCTTTGTACATATATCTTTTTGCACACAGAGTTGTGTGCACACACATACACATGTGATAAATTCTATTATTTTCTCACTAAGGCTTATAAATTTCATTTATTTGGACCTAAGGGACACATCTGAGTGCTTATTGAAGATAGCTTTTGATTTTCTTTCTTTTGAGAAAAATAATGAGGAGTTAAAATGACATTAAAAGAGTATTTTTGATTGTCATTCAGTGTTTTGCCACTTTTTTCCTTTTGCCAACTTCTACTATATTTATGCAAGTATATAACAATGGTTATACTGGGTTCATCTAGCCTTAAAGCCTGGATCTGACAATAATTGACTGATATTTATTAAAAGAGTACAAGAATAAGGCAATTTTATACCTTCTGTCAATCTGCTATATAGGAACTTCCTCGGCGGGAGTTTATGCCCATTTATTTTGTGATTATTTTAATCACTTTAAAATCTCACTTAAATGTTTTTGTGGAAAAAGTTCCAAAATATAACTTAATATAATGCAGAAGCATTACATTTTGTTGGTTTTAGAGCTTCTGTCTGAAGTTTCAGCAGTATGTCCCCTACTTTTATATCATGGAAAATAGTAAATACTATCTGCTTCTTCATTTTTACTATATCATCAGTGAACATGTGTATCTTCAAGGTAATAGTAACTCACTAAAATTTCTTTGTACAGAAGTTATTCAATTCCTTTGATTTTCTTTACTACACTTGATACCTTTTCTTAGCCTAATCTACATTGCTTGAGATGGGGCAGTACCAGGAATGCACATCTTATTCATGAAACAAATGCATCCTGGATTAAAACACTGACATGATGCTGTTTCATTTTCTATTTTCTGTTCATAGAATTACAGAATGGTTTGGGTTGGAAGGGACCTTAAAGATCATCTAGTTCCAACTCCCCTGCCATCAGCAGGGACACCTTCCACTAGACCAGGTTGCTCCAAGCCTCATCCAGCCTGGCCTTAAACACTTCCAGGGAGGGGGCATCCACAACTTCCTTGGGCAACCTGTTCCAGTGTCTGATCACCCTCACAGTGAAGAATTTCTTCCTAATATCTAATCTAAACCTACCCTCTTCCAGTTTAAAGCCATTTTCCCTTGTTCTGTCATTAACTGCCCTTACGAAAAGTCTGTTATATTAGCCTTTTTACCAGTAGTAAGGATTAAGATGATTTTTTCATCAGAAAATCCTCAGTATGTCCGAGTGGGAGTCGTTAAGTTGAAACCATAGAATCATAGAATCATAGAAAGTTGTGAGCTGGAAGGTACCCACAAGGATCATCGAATCCAACTCTTGTCCTAGCACAGGACAATCACAAGATTCAGACCATGTGTCTGAGGGCACATGTTGCCTAAATGCTTCTTGAATATTGTCAAGCTTGGTGCCATGACTGCCTCCCTAGGAAGCCTGTTCCAGTGCTCCACCACTCTCTGGATAAAGAATCTTTTCCTAATGCCCTACACCAAGACCTAAACCACCATGGGAGAAACATGGACACTATGAATAACTCTCACAGTGCTTTGGTCATCTGGAACACAGGGAGCTTTGGCAGAGGTCTCTTTCCAGAGAAGGCATAACCTTTGAAAAAGACAGGGTGATAGTGTGGCTTATGTTTTTTTCCCTCATGCCCACCACTATTGTGGTTGATGCATTTGCAGTTTAACCTCATGAACGTTTCACACAGGCCCCCCTTAAGTGTTTCAGCTGAGTGTGCTTCAGCTTAATAAATTGGAGAACATTAGTAGGCTGAACATGTAAGCCTGATAACATGGCTTCAGCTTGGTGTGTGTTGTGTCTACAAACTGGTCTACCCAGTTGGGTAGCAGAAGGACAGAGCACGTACTTTTCATTACACAAGCTGGCACTGTTGGTAATGATGGGGTTGGCACTGGGAAAGGTGAAAGGAGGATGAAAAGATAATTCCATCTGTGCAAAAGTAGATCAGGACTGTAGAAGGGATGTATGTGTTGTATTTCTTTGCTCAAAATAGTTTTAAGCTTCTCTGGAAATAATAACTGAAGTGGAAAGCCTTGCAAAAGGGAGGAGCTAAACCATACTTTGGAAAGCCATTGAGTATGCTAAGGCAGGGAACATTGGAAAGTTTTCAGACTGCTGATAGGCAAGGGAGCAATATCACAGAAGCGGAACACTGTAGCTGACACAGAGAAACAGAAAGATTCAGTTGTGTAAATATAGATGTGCAGTGCCACCTTAGATGTAAGGCATTTCCACCCATCTGCCATCTGACATTCCAGAAGAGCATGGGTTTCCAGTAGGTCCTATGTCATATGTGCCATCACAGTGAGAATATTTCAGATTGCTTCGTGCATCACAGATGACCTAATAGACTGGACACCTATGTTTAGGCAGCTAATGTGAATCCAGAGAACTGGTTTTGGTTTACTATTATAGACAGATAAATTTAGATAGCTACCTGTCATGACAGTATTATCTAAACTGCAGTCTTAATCTATGGACACCTAGGACACTAGCCAAGTTAATTGTTGATACATCCTGTGGTGATGAGCCATTTCCAACAGGATTCATGGAGATTCTGAGGCTATACATGGGCTTTACTGAAGTACATGAATTGAACTTTTGATCTCAGAGGGAATAAAAGCAATATAAACTTGCTCAAAATTAAATGCATAAGTGTATGTTGAATGGTGAGCATCAAAATCTATTTTCTTGGAGTTTTCCTATTATATGTGAACTATTACTGCTGAAAGTGATTAAACAGTATTAATATGTATAAGATTGACTATTTGGTGAACAACTAAACATTATTAGATACTGAGATCAGGTCCCAGTTTTCTCACCTCTGCTGGTAGGGAGGTATACTTGTGTTCAAAAACACACATGTGAAGCTGATACAATATAGCAGCCCTTTCTCAGTATGTTTTTCATGAATGAATGAAGATGTGTCAATAGTTCTTGAAACTCATTGTCTATTGGGATGTTTGATTTATTTCTGTGATATTATATTACTGTTTTCTGAAGTAGGCAGGGCAGTGAGTGAATGACTTCTCTGTTCTTTCTTGCTTTCACACTTCTATCAATTCTACAAAGTCTGAGAAATCAGTATGTAGCTTTCAATCATGCTTTGGGTAGTCCTAGGAGTACGTTTGGTAAAAAGAAATATTCATGTTATGAGTTTATTTTTTTACTCCTTTGGTGTGAATTTAGAAAGATGGTTGTCTTCTTTAGTGAGTTAATTTTAAAGCTAGACAGAGATCTTGCATGAAGTGTTCTTTGAACTATTTACTTATATTCTTAAAGTCACACTGATGGTTGTCTTAAGAAAATGAGACAACTCTTCAGACAGGGCACTTTTTGACACTGAACATTTTTTTTTTTTTTTCTGTCATCACATTTAAGATACTATCATTAAATGGTTTATTACTCATATTCTTAAGTATGTATCATATATATCTATGTAATAAGGATCAAACTGGCAATTCAAGTGCACTTGGTTGATTTGAAATAAGTATTCCAGATATTTTAAATTAATCAAGATAAGTCAAACACCAGCTACACTAGAGAAGTTATTAATCAATACAAATATTAATAAAATTATTCAAAATCTCATTAACTATATGCATTTACTTAGCCACATTTCAGATTTTTGAGAGTTTAATTTGAACATCCTTCCCAGACAACATCAGCCTTCTTCTATCCCATGGACAGCAAACTCAAAGCTAAGTATGAAGACTAGAATTAAAGATATCTCCATCACCACAGAAGTTTGTGTATCCTAAAAGTACCTTCTCATTGTTTTCAATCTGAAATTCTGTTTAATTATTAAGACAATTTTTTGGATGATATTCATACTTACAGACCAGTACCATGGCAAGACTGAATAGCATTTCTTGAAGTATTCTACTGAGCAGACACTCAACTGAAAAAAGAGTAAACTTCTTATTTTTCTCCCCTTCCCCCGCCCCCTCCCCGCACTGGATTTTCTTAGCACAAAATGGCTTAATTTTAAGCAGGGGATTTATTTTCACTTAGTTGAGAATTGTTTGCTAAAACATTCCTAGGACATTCAAATTTTAAATGTACATATCCTATTTAACATTAAATAATCTAACAGCTCATTTACTTCCAGATCTATATGCATACTTAATATTGCCTTTTTGCTTGTGTATGCAGTTGGTTTTGTTATAAGCACTCATATGTCTTTTTGTACTAAGGAATAAATTGTTTTCTGAAGATACTATCTTTGATTTTAGATTCCTACAAATGTTAGATATGAGTAAATGAATAGAAGTAAATACACAATAAAAGGCACGTATGGAAAAAATACTGCAGAAAAGAGACATCTCAATGAACATAGAATAAATTGTTAGAAATTTTATCAGAGAATATGCTAGTTTGCATTTGATAGATCTCTAAATCATTTTATATATAAATTTTTTAAAAAATCTAATTAGCACTTGTACAATTCAGCCTTTCTTTTCTGAAGAATGGAACAAATATAATTTTACACAATAATTTGAAGTGATTTCTGATTGAAGACTTGGTTTATTGTATTGGCCAACTTGATTTTTAGTGATTTTTTTCTGACAAATTTGACTGCCAGTTCTCTTTTTCCATATTTCTGTCACTCTAGAAGATGATAATAAAATGTCATGAAGGTGGAGGCTTTGATAGCTTCCTTTGCACAACTTGAAAAACCTTTATTTTTTACCTTTACTTCAGTGAAATTTTATGCATTCTGTAGTATTCACATTTGAAACATTAAATGCTTTTGTATGCTGTGATGGGTTGACCTTGGCTGATTGCCAAATCCTAGCCTTTCTCTCTCTCTACCTCCTCAGCAGGACAAGGAGAAGAAAATAAGATTAAAAGCTCATGGATCAAATTGAAGACAGAGGGATCACTTACCAATTACCTTCACAAGCAAACCAGATTGGACTAGGGAAAAAATAACTTCATTTATTGTCAATTAAAATAGATTCGGATCTATTTTCATGAAAGATGTTTGGTGGCAGAGATGCTCGCCAGACCTTACCATCATCTATCAGCAGTCCTGGCTGACTGGAGAGGTTCCACCTGACTGGAAAGTGGCAAATGTTATGCCCATTTATAAGAAGGGCCAGAGGGAGGATCTAGGGAACAACAGGCCTGTCAGTCTGACTTCCGTGCTGAGAAAGTTCATGAAGCATATCATCTTGAGTGCTATCACACAGTGCACACAGGATGAGTTGATCAGGCCCAGTCAAGATGGGTTTATGAAAGGCAGGTCCAGCCTAACTAACCTTATCTCCTTCTATGACAAGGTTACCCACTTTCTGGACAAGGGAAAGGCTGTGCATGTAGTGTATTCAGAGTTTAGTAAAGCCTCTGACACCATTTCCTACTACATTCTGCTTGAGAAACTGGCTGCCAATGGCCTGGACAAGCATACTCTCTGCTGGGTTAAAAACTGTCTAAATGGCCTGGCCCAAAGAGTGGTGTTAAATGGAGTTAAATCCAGCTGGAAGCCAGTCACAAGTGGTATTCCCCAGGGCTCAGTGTTGGGGTCAGTCCTGTTTAACATCTTTATCAATAATCTGGATGGAGGTATTGAGTGTACCTTCAGTAAGGTCACAGATAACACTAAGCTGGGTGGAAGAGTTGATTTGCTTGAGGATAGGAAGGTTCTACAGAGGGATCTGGACAGGTTGGATCAATGGGTTGCAACCAACTGCATGAAGTTCAACAAGGCCGAGTGTACTTGGATCACAACAACCCCATGCAACACTACAGGCTTGGGGAAAAGTGGCTGGAAAGCTGCCTGCTAGAAAAGGACCTGGGATTGTTGGTCGACAGCCGGCTGAACATGAGCCAAAAGTGTACTCAGGCGGTCAATGGCGTCCTGGCTTGTATCAGAAACAGTGTGGCCAGCAGGACCAGGGAAGTCATCCTTCCCCTGTACTCAGCACTGGAGGCCGCACCTTGAATACTGTGACCAGTTTTGGGCCCCTCACTGCAAGAAGGACATTGAGGCACTGGAGAGTGTCCTGAGAAGGTCAACGAGGGTGGTGAAGGGTCTGGAGAACAAGTCTTATGAGGAGTGGCTGAGGGAACTGAGGTTGTTTAGCCTGGAGAAAAGGAGGCCTAGGGGAGACATTATCACTGTCTACAACTGCCTGAAAGGAGGGTGTAATTAGTTGAGTGTCTCTTGTCTCAAGTAACAAGTAGTAGGACAAGAGGAAATGGCCTCAAGTTGCACCAGGGGAGGTTCAGATTGGATATCAGGAAAAAAAAAATCACTGAAAGGGTTATCAGGCACTGGAATGAGCTATCGAGGGAAGTGGTTGAGTCACCATCCCTGGAGGTATTTAAAAGACTGGTAGATGGCGTACTCATTGATATGGTTTAGTAGTAGACAGGTATGGTTGGACTTGATGATCTCAAAGTCTTTTCAAACCAAACGATTCTATTATTCTACAGATGGTGTAAAACAAAGATTAAATCTTAAAATTTGATTAAATCAACTTCCCTTCACTTCCACCTTTTTCCAAGATGTCCTTCACTCCTTCATTCCCAAATCCCTCACTTGACACCCACCTCCCTGAGCAGTGCAGAGAGATGTGGGATGGGGGTCTGTAGTCAGTCTACAAGAGCTCCTCTCTGCTGCTACTTCCTCCTCACTCTTCTCCCCTTCCCTTGTGTGAGCACTCCATAGGCTGCATCTTCCTTCAGGGCACATCTATCTGCCCTGGTCTGAGGTCCCCCACAAGCTTCACTGTGGCTACCGGCTCCAACATGGTCCTCTCCATGGGCTGCTGGGAAATATCTGCTCCACTGTGGTCTCTCCCACAGGCTACAGGGGAATCTCCTCCAGGAGATACCTGGAGTACCTCCACCTCCTCTTGCACTCCATAGGCTGCATCTTCCTTCAGGGCACATCTATCTGCCCTGGTCTGAGGTCCCCCACAAGCTTCACTGTGGCTACCGGCTCCAACATGGTCCTCTCCATGGGCTGCTGGGAAATATCTGCTCCACTGTGGTCTCTCCCACAGGCTACAGGGGAATCTCCTCCAGGAGATACCTGGAGTACCTCCACCTCCTCTTTCCCACCCAAGGCATCACCACTTTGGCTGAGGGACTCAGCCATGCCCTGCGATGGGTGGGTTGGAGCGGCTGGAAAAGACTGTGTCTGGCACAGGGCAATCCTGGCCTCTTCTCACAGCAGCTGCCCTGCACCCCCCATTGCCAGCATCTCGGCACCAACACCCAATACATGTGTGAAAGTTCACGAAAACATTTAAGTCATGAAACGGAGGAGGAAAGTAACATTCAAGGTTTTAATTAAGAAGTGCTGTTTGAAGATTAACTCCAGAGGGTATTTTGAAGTGTGTTTTTAATGGTGCTTAAGAGGCAAGTGAAATAATAATTTAGAGACTGCATAATGCTTCTAAGCACAAAATATAGCATGTAAATTTCCCTAACAGCATCCATTATAGATAAGGAATCTGTACAGGCAAAATTAAAATTAAGTAGCCTACATTTTTAAGAGAAGCCAGCATTGTCTTTTTGTCTGTATTTTCCTCTTGCCCAGTTAGAGTCAATAAAATGATTTGAGAAGTATTTTTGGTAACTGCTGTGGCTATCTTTATTTTTAGTCTCCCAAGAAGGAAATTCATGGCTTTATTGGGTTCATTGCATTGTTTGAATGCACTTTATTTCATTTGGTATGTCTTGTTAACTTTATAGAATCATAGAATGGTTTGGGTTGGAAGGGACCTTAAAGATCATCCAGTTCCAATCCCCTTGCCATGAGCAGGGACACCTCCCACTACACCAGGTTGCTCAAAGCCTCATCCAGCCTGGCCTTAAACACTTCCAGGGAAAGGGCATCCACAGCTTCTCTGGGCATCCTGGGACAGTATCTCACCACCCTCACAGTGAAGAACTTCTTCTTAATATCTAATCTAAAGCTACTGTCTTCCAGTTTAAAGCCATTTCCCCTTGTTCTACAATTAACTGCCCTTATAAAAAGTCCCTCCTCAGCTTTCTTGTAGGCCCCTTCAGGTACTGGAAGGCAGCTATAAGGTCTCCCCAGAGCCTTCTCTCCTCCAGGCTGAACAGCCCCAACTCTCTCAGCCTGTCCTTGTAGGAGAGGTGCTCCAGTCCTTAGATCATCCTCATGGCCTTCCTCTGGGCTTGTTCTAACTGGTCCATGTCTTTCTTGTGTTGGGGGCTCCAGAACTGGACACAGTACTCCAGGTGGGGCCTTACGAGAGTGGAATAGAGAGGCAGAATCACCTCCCTCGACCTGCTGGCCACGTTTCTCTTGATGCAGCCCAGGGTATGGCTGACCTTCTGGGCTGCAAGTGCACATTGCCGGCTCATGTTCAGCTTCTCATCCACCACCACTCCCAAGTCCTTCTCTTTGGAGAAACTTTATGAACATATTAATAAGAACTATGACCATTTAATAGCATGTCATATTATTTCTACATCTGTGAGAATAATGCAAGATAGAGAGATTGTTTCTTCTATGGCAACTGAGGCCCCTTTTCTATGAATTTTTGGATACAATTTTCTGAAACATGCCTTCATCTCCAGATTTTTTGCTTTGATTTGAATTTCCTTCAGCTGAAGAAATTGAATATTTTGCCCAACGATGACTTAATATTTTGTCCTTTATTTATTTATTTATTTTTAAAATTCTCTACA
This sequence comes from Antrostomus carolinensis, assembly GCF_000700745.2. Lineage (NCBI taxonomy): Eukaryota > Metazoa > Chordata > Aves > Caprimulgiformes > Caprimulgidae > Antrostomus > Antrostomus carolinensis. The sequence continues at coordinate 20,664 of NW_010340557.1, forward strand.
TTGTGACCTCTCTTCAATATTAATGCAATCTAGTGGAAAGAAAAACAATAGGCTGGAGCATAATATGTATTTCCTTTTTCCTTGATGGTGCTCTTTTAATGAGAGTAGTGAAGAGCAAAACCTTACAGCAGCATTCCTAGATCAAGGACTAGAAAAAAAAATATTCTTAGTAGAGCAGAAGTTTAACTTATATTTATTAAACAAAAATACACGTTTTGGGACATATATCAAGTTATTTTGAAATGTTTTTTGAGAATTTGTGCTATGATTTGGAAGCAGTCTTTTTTTCAAATTTTAGTTCAGTTATAGATTTAGGTTCACAGCTTTTTCAATATCCTAAATTACATATTACAAATATGGAAGCTCTGGGTATATTAAATCTCAGGGATTCCACTGCAGAAACAGTCACATGCCCAGTCTTGGTAATTCCTCATTTCACAGTGTTCAGAATGGGCAGAATATGAAAACCTGAACACTGAAAATGTAATTGTGTTATTTTGAGTACTTAAGAATGAAAAGGTTCAACAATAATTTGACCACGTTATGTAGAGCACCTGGGATATGGGGATTTCAGTTATTTAATTACAGTTATCACTAGACAAATCAGTTTATAGAGGGTATATGAGCCTGGAAGACTGAGATAAGTCTTTGTGTTTAACCTTTACTGACTGAAAAGTTGATGTCTTGTGTGGAAGGCTAGCTGAATACTAATTGTTCTGTGGTGTCTTGCAGGGCAGGCCAGCTTATATTTTGGCTTTGATTTGGATGTGACTTACTTATTAGACCAGAAACCCACCTACTCTCAATAGCATCCGTGAACACTGGGAGAAAGACATTAATAGTTGTTCTTACTTCCAGGTGTTCACTGCTGTTTTCAGCAGACATCACAAAATTTAGAAACTGATACCTTGCCAGAAATTAAAAATTCTGGGCACTAATTGCATACAGTGAAGCAGATAGCAGGTGCCTGCATTGTTAATTTAGAGGTTTACCTTCAGAGGACTACTCCTAGCTTAAAATATTTGGTCCTGATGTTACCACTTTGGAAGAACACCCTTTTTGTCTACGAACAAAAGACTATCTGTTTTGGTACAGCTCCTATATATGCCATTTGTAGATATTTATGTACATATATGCAAAAAACCACATATAGATCATGAAGTATTGTGCCATTCATACTTGTATTTGTGTGCATTTTAATATGTATATCTATATACTGATAATATTTGTTAATAAACAAATGAAAGTATTATGTGTTACAAGAATTAGTAACAAAATATATAGTCATTTTCAAAGTTTTCTAGTCTTGATCTAAATGTAAATGACTGAACCAAAGCTTAATTTTATCTAAAAATTACTTTTCTGTACTGCTGCAAATTGATTTTGAGCAGAAATTGATTCCATCAGTGCCAGGTACACAACAGTTCATAAACTACACATCAGAGTGGACTAAAATTTGCATGTTAACTGTAAGAATAAAACCATCAGAGCAAAGCAGTAGCTCAGATAGAATAGAATATGTTAAATAACATCTAATATTTTAGACAAGCATAATTAAAACCATAATACATATAGATGATTGTACATTAAGCCATTTGAGATCAAAATACACTCCTGATTGATTGCTACTAGAGTTATCTTAAAGTCCTAAATATGATTGATTGTTTTTTGTTAGCCTCACTAGCAGTATGCGTCTGTAAAACTACAAATAAATAAATAAATAAATAAATTTATTCCTTTTTTCCTTCCTTTTGATCCCTTTTTTCTGTGTTTGACTTCTAAATTTTAGTATATTAGAGTAGTCCATTACACAAAAGATGTGAAGATTGTATCATTAACAAACTTCCTCAGTGCAGATATTTGCAGCAGTAAAACATCAAAACTATGACCTTAAATATGGTTTTCTTCTCGACAGATTCATTGAACAAGGTGAGATTTCACACTTTGACTTTGTTTCTGTAATATGGAAGAGCACACATATATATTGAATTGAGAGCAGCCCTGAGGAAAAGGACTTGGTGGTACTGGTGGATGAGAAGCTCAACATGAGCCAGCAATGTGTACTTGCAGCTCAGAAGGCCAACTGAATCCTGGGCTGCAGCAAGAGAAGCGAGGCCAGCAGGTCAAGGGAGATGATTCTGCCCCTCTACTCTGCTCTTGTAAGGCCCCACCTGGCGACCTGGAGTACTGCATCCAGTTCTGAGGCTCCCAACAGAAGGACCTTCCAGTACCTGAAGGGACTCTGCAGGAAGGCTGGGGAGGGACAATTTTCAAAGACAGGTAGTGACAGGACAAGGGGTAATGGCTTGAAACTGGAAAAGAGTAGATTTAGATTAGATATTAGGAAGAAATTCGTCACTGTGAGGGTGGTGAGACACTGGAACAGGTTGCCCACAGAAGCTGTGGATGCCCCCTCCCTGGAAGTGTTTAAGGCCAGGTTGGATGATGCTTTGAGCAACCTGGGCTAGTGGAAGGTGTCCCTGCTGATGGCAGGGGGGGTGGAACTAGATGATCTTTAAGGTCCCTTCCAACCCATTCCATTCTATGATTCTATATATAGGTCCAGGTTTTTGCATACTTGCAGCATATAGGATCTAGTGCTAATATTAAAAAACAAAACAAAACAAAACAAAACAAAATTCATGGTAAAATCAAAGTTGTTTTTTGTATTGATAGTCATGTTGTAGTTCTATGACAGTTTTTCTTTTCTCAAATAACCACCAAAAAAGAGTGTGAAAGGCAAGATAAAACATTGACACACACTAAGCTGTAGAGTCACATAGCCTGAACTTGCACATCATCCATGCACTATCTATAAAATAAAACAGGGAAACAACAGAGTAAAATTTTATTTTTTAAGGGTTTCTCATTGGATAGCTAGAGGTCTAATATCCACAATATGCTATTTTAGACAACCAACTTTCTTGTATTGAGTTTGAAGCTACACTGGCTACAGGATCTACCTGATGACAACCCAAGCAGCAAGAAATCAAATCACTTTATCATTTGTGAACAATTGTACCTATATCAATGACTTGGATAAAAATTAGGGAGATTGAGTAACAGAAGAAATTTAGAGCTAAATCAATAAAAACTGGTGGAAATTTATTTGACACACTTCAGTTCTATACATTAAACTCAATAAAGGCAACAGATGTGCCAATTTACCTAAATTTTTCTGCTCTAGTACCAAGTCTCTCTTTTCTTGCCTGGCAATAAAAATACACTGAAATTGAAGCTACAATTTGAAGACTTAAAGCACACTTGTAAAATGTTCTGACAAGAAATATGATGAGATAAATCAGGAAATATAAGAAAGCTCTGGAGAATGACTGTTAGGAGATTTCAAGCTCACTAAGTATGGGGCATGTCCATTTTGTCTTTAAGTCCAAAAAATATCATTATAATTTGCTTGAACTTTCTGAATGTAAAACAAGTCATAGAATTTCTCTGAGTAGTTCTACATTAATTTTTGGATGCATTTTTTAACTGACCCATAATGACTCCCCTGCCAATATTAAGAAGAGGATTTTGCACATTTCCAGTATAGGTACTGAAAGGGCTTTCATCAGGCACTGACTCTTTTTTTTGCTATGATTTTTAATTACAACTAGATTTTATGTGGGTTTTTTTGGTGGTGTTTAGGAGTTTTTAAAGCTATTTAATATCACTTGTAGGATACTAACCTTGAAGGACACTGTAAGTTTGTACTTCATTAGTCATCCCTAAAAGCACAGGCAAGTAGGATAAACACAAGAATGAAAATCTCCAAATAACCTTTCATTTTTATGGTACATAAATCTCCATAAACAGAAGTCACTCAAGTTATGAATTTTATTATTTTATTCCTTTCAGTTAAGCAATCAAAGAAATAGCCATAAAGCCTGGAACTATGAAGACAAAAATATGTCTTGATGTAATGAGCCAGACAGCATACTAATAAAATCATCAAATACAATAATTCAGTCAATAAAAATATGACAACATTTTGCAACATGATTGACAAAAACATGAAAACTGAACCAATACATGACAAGGAGTTACTAAGGTTCAATATGACAGGGATTTCAGTATTTTACAAATATTTTGCTTTTTACTTGTTATTATATCCAAATATATGAAAAAACTTCTGCATCAATAAATGGGAGGCTATAATTATTCTCCATTTATTAACTTTCCTTATAATTTTTAGGTTTTAATAGCTTTTCCTAATTAACATTCCTCTGCTGGGAGAGGGATTCGTTTTAGATGTTGCATGTGATCCAATCATTTCCATCCTTTGAAAAGGCAATAGAAAGAGATATGCACCCCCAAAGACTAACAATTAGTCCCTGAGACTTCTACTTGAGGAACAGATGCATCATTTCCTACAAGTTCCTTCTTCATCCATCAACTATAGGTAGAAGCCTGTAGGTTATGTGGAAGGAGAATATCTACTTCTTTAATGGTGTCTGACAAAAGAAACCATAAACAAGATCATACAGAGACAAATCCGACCAACATATGATAAGAGCTGTCTTGATAAGAACAAACTTGGCCAGTCGCACTAATTAATAAGGATATGTGGATTCTGAGGATGTTTATTTTCTCAGTGGGGAAGATGAGGAAAGGGAGGCAAAGAGAGACATAAAACATAATCAATTAACATTAACAAAGATCATAACCAGAAACAAACCTGGTCAGTCACAGTAATTGATTGTCTATCAAGAAAGTGCAGGCGAATCAGGACTTTGCAGCTAATAAGGATGCAAACCTGAGGGTCCAGAACATTGGAAGGGGGTCAGTGGGCCTACGCCAACTGATGAGGCAATGCGCAGAGGAAGGGGAAAGCAGAGAGGAACAAAAAGGTAGACAGAAAAGAGTATAAAAGGGGTTGATTGCACATAAAATGGGTCCGGTCAGTATATTTGTCTGGCTGAGACCTGCTCCTGATCACCCCAGCCTGTCCTGCATTATTATATCCTTTCTTGACAATCTCTCTGTGTAATCTCACTCCCTATCCTGTGTGTCTCAGTGCTGCAAGGGTCCAGCGCCACCCACCAGAGTGGCTGGCACTGGGCATGAGTGAGGTGGGTGAGGGGCTCAGCACCAGTGGCTGCAGCAAGACCGCAGGTCACAGCCTGTGTGCCCGGTGTCAGCTGATTGGGGCAAGTACCTGTACCTTCCCCAGACCAAGTGTGTCTGGGATGTGCATGTGGATTCACTGGATAACTCCAAGCTGGAACAGATCCAGGTCCTGCCAGGGGTATCAGGTGGACAGAGAGTCTGTACTCATATCTGGGGGGACCTGTGAGCATGGGGTGCCTGTGGGATGAGTGTGTGAGTGCTGTGAGTGTGCAGCGAGCACCCAGCAGGACCAATGGGTGAGTTAGGGACCCGTGGGAGGGTAAGGGGAGTTGGCATTCAGGCAGGGGTGTCGGGCGGACAGAGGGGCCAAGCCAGTTCTCAGGGGATCCATGAACATGTGTGTGCTTGTGAACCCGGGGAGTGTGGTGTGTGTGCTGCACTAGTGACCTCCTGCCTCTGCCAGCCCAAGAGGAGGAGGGGACATAGCAGTCTGTGCTCATGTCTGCTGTTATTCTGTGGCCATCTGTATGACAGGCTGTCAATGTCCTCTCTGTGTGTTTGTGTCCCCCCGTTTGTGTTTGTCTGGGATGTATGCTCAGCTTCACTACTGGCTGAACCTACAAATGGGGAAGCAGCAGTTGCGTCTTCCAGTCTGACCCAGGGTCTCCAGGCACCAGGCTGGTCTCCAGCAGGTGGGCTGGGGGGTCCTGGGCTGGCACTAATGGAGGAGGTAGCTGCTTGTAACATCCCTTAGCAAGGCCTGGGTGAATTTTTAATTCTGAATCATGAAACAAGAAAAAAATGAAATGTTACACCTAACTCAACACATTTTTTAACTGTAGACTAAAGAATTACAGATAAAACATGGACCTATGCAGTTAGAGGTAATTAGTCTTCAGCAAGGTGACTTAAAATGTTTTACTGAACTTACTGAGCTCCCCTTCTACTTTCCCTTCCCCTTCTTTTCTGCTGATTCTAGCTTACAGTTTACTGCCAATACTTAAGATGACCTTAGATTCTTGTTGTTTCTCCTAGACTTGAAGTAACTTCTGTGCCAGTAGCTGTTATCTGTCCAAAGCAATTATTTTCCATGCAGTCATCCTGGGACAAGATTTGAGTTTACGAAGAAATTAATCCAGTGTAAGCATCCCTATAAAAACCCAGAAATTTATCTTTGGGCTGAAGAGAGGACATCAGTTTTGGCCAAGTGCATAGCACTCTCTGTCTCCAAGCAGATTCAGACTCCATTTTGCCTGCAGCTACACTGCACATGGAGGCTGTCCATGCGGAGGCTTGGAGGTCTGCAGGAGGAGAGTGTGGTCTCTTCTACAGATTCCAGTGCATGATCTGGAGTGATAGATTTTCTATGGATTTCTCGAATATTTTTGTACTTTATTTGCACTGAGGCTGCAACTGTGAACTCATGTACACAACAGTTCCTTAGCCTCTGAGGAGATGTCAAGCTCTCTGAAATGAGATGTCCACCAGACACCTATTATCTTAAAATGGATCATGTTTTGGAGGCTCAGCAAAGGTACCTGCATCCGTGTGAAGTGACTTCACAGTGCTTCTGATGGTCTGCAGCTATTTCACAGCTTATGGCTTGACTGAGGCCAGAGGGAAGTGGACACAGTTTCGTGGGAGGGAGGAGGATTACTTGTTAAAAGTGAGGGAAGAAAGCAATATTGTAGCACTGTTGTGGCAAGACATGATAGATGTGATCAAGCTGGTGCATTTTGCAAACACAGCAAAAGATACTCAGTACTCTTCCTTGTAAGGGTGGAAGGGGAGGAAGTCTGCTGTTGAAAAGAGGTTTTCAGATTATCTGGACAGAATTTTGGAGTAAAAAGAGGGAATGTGCTTAGTCGGTGTAGCCTATGCAATTGAAGGTAATTAAATGTTTGATATGATATGGTACCACTCAAAAATAAAAGATGCAAAAGAAAGCACCTTCTGAAAATATGGATTTGGTCTTATTTACCTTGGTGAATTAGAGCTTTATCTCCCTTTTCTCCTCTTGGCAGAAAAGGAACTAGAAGCCTTGATGGACAAAAAGTCTCCCATGTGCCAGTAAGGTGACCTTGTGGCAAGTAAGTCCAACAGCTTCCTGGCTGCATTAAGAGGAGGTTCATTACATCATGTTGAGGATGGGGATCCTTCCTCTCTAGTCAGTACTGGTGAGACAAATCTGGAGTGCTGGGTCCAGTTCTTGGCTCACCAGTACAAGAGAGACACAGACTTACTGGAATTTTCCCCTGGGAAAACCATGAAAATCACAGGTTTTGGAGCATCTGTCATATGAGGAGAGGCTGAGAGAGAGCTGGGGCTGTTCACACCAGAGAAGAGAAGGCTCAGGTAGGTCTTATAAATGTGTATAAATAACTGCTGTGGGAAGGAGTAAAGAAGGTGGAGCTGGGTTCTCACCAGTGCCCAGTGAAAGCACAATAGGCAACTGCCATAAATTGAAATATGGGAGATTCCATTTAAACATTAGAAAAAACTCCCCAAACATTTTTACTGTGGAAATGGTTGAATACTGAAGGAAGTGCAGTTTCCGTCCTTGGAGATATTCAAAACTCAGCTAGACAGAGCCATGAGCAATTTTCTCTAGATGGTCCTGTTTTGAGCAGGCAAACTAGACTAGATGATCTCCAGAGGTGCCCTCCAAGCTCAACTATTTTGCTATTCTGTGCAACTGCAATACCTGCAAAACAGTCTCACCATGACGGAGACTTTTTTAGAAATCAGTGAACAGTTTCAGAGGGTGATACCCAGCTTCTTGGGAAGAAATGAGTGATGCTTAACTTTTTCTGCCCAACTACTGGTTTTTAAGAGTATATGCTGGTCTCTCCACAGTTCAAAAATTCGTGTTGAGCCAAGTGTAGACTAGAGCAGGTTGCAGCTGGAGAAGTTATTACAAAATAGTCTGTGAAATATTAATAATTTTTTTTAACACTGTGTCCCACAGATTTCTCATTTGGAAGCTAAGGACTGTTAGATGGAGTGGAATTTCACTAGAACACTGAGATTAAAGAGTAGTGATACACTATGTAAGATCCAGTTGGCAGCTAACAATGAAGTATCTTAGGCATCAGTTCTGGGATCTGTACTTTTCAGCATATTCATCAGCAGTGTGGATGAGGTCATGGCATGCATGCTCAGTGAATTTGTGAATCAGACTAAGAAAGAATGAGTGACTGACACATGGAATGGTAGAGCTCCTGTTCAGAGACTGATAAGCTTGAAGATTCAGCCAACAGAGACATCATGAGTTTCAGTGAGGAGAAAGGCAGAGCTCTGCCTCTTGGGTGGAGTAACTTCAGTGGAGGCTGAGGAGTGACTGCTGGGTAGCTGTTCGACTGAAAAAAACTGGGGGCTATGGTAGAAGCCAGTTCAAATATGAGCCAAAGTCACACTCCTGTCAAATGAAGCACACTGTGTGCTACTAGTCCATAGAGAGTTGGCTAGCAAAGAGATCACCGCTCACTCGTCAGCACTACTGAGGCTGCACTTGGAATACTGTGTCTGGCCTATCAATCTCCAGGTGAAGAGGAATGTGGAGGAACTAGAGAGAATCCATTGGTGGGTTACCAACATGGTCAGGGTCTCTTGTATTACATATTGTATATTATGAAGACACAGCCCTAAATCATGTCTCAGTACCTTATAGGCATGAGGAAGGTTGAAGGTAACCTTCTGTTCTGGGAAATTTGGATTGCCTGTGCTGTGAAAGACAATTCCCTACAACCGACTTTTGCCTTATTGCCTACTTCATGTATTCTCCTGGCAAAAGAAAGAGAATGAGCCTGGAACAAAGCTCCTTACTGGTGGGCTTTTCTTGGCTTGCTGGAGGCAGTCACAGCAACATAGTTGTGCTCACAACTTAGAATCGGAACCTGGAAGCATGGGCAGCTGTCCACCTTTCTGTAGTTGCCAAAGAAGTTTACATGAGACAATTGAATTCTGAATAGTATGCAGACCTGATGGCCTGGATTGACAAATGCAAAAGCTGTTGTAGAATTCTGCTGAAGTGCAGTTTGGATGGCAAGAACACCCTAGAAAAGACTATTCCCTCTCTGGTACAGAGGTAACCTGGTTCCATAAACTGTTCAATGTGTTTAGAGTGTTTAGATACTGTGAGAAAGAAAAAAAACAAAACAAAACAAAACAAAACAAAAACCAAATCACCACCAAAAAAGCAAACAGAACTCTTTTGTCTGAAAAAAACCCCAGAACAAAATAAAACTAAAAAATGAGTGAGGCTATTTCATTTGATAAACACTTCAAAAGTAAACAAGTGAAAAACAAATTGTTTGAGGTAATTGTAGCACAGTTCAAACATTTAACTAACCTTATCCTAGGTATTGGAGGACAAAAGATAAGCCCTTAATTTATCACCACAATATGTAAACTAGAAATTCAATGGAGGCTGCTTAAATATATACTTAGTTTGTTCAAGTGTATTCAGTAAATGCAGCTGACTGGATACAAATGGAGGTAGTATCAAGTGTCACAAAAGTCTTGTGCTTCCTTATACAGAAAAATAAAGATGAGAATGAGAGGGTGATAGTAGGACTTTGGTCACATGAAGAGATGAAAAACATATAGCTAGAAAAGGTAAGTTTATTTTGAAGTTTGGTGATAAACTGCAACAGAAGACACATAAGTTTGTTTATTCCACAGCATACTACATAATACAGTAGACTGTCAGGGACAAGGCCCTTGCCAGAACCATGCAATAATTTGTCCAAAATAAAACAAACAAACAAAATTTGCTTGGGATACATTATACATAAGCTGACACTGACCACACTGAATGAACTAAGAGAGCACACAGTCAATGGTGAACTCTGATCTTGTTTAACTAAAACAAACGCATGAGATGCAGTATACAGGTAGAGACCACTCTAATGACACTGCTAATATCTATTAAACAGGTGGAGTCAACTGAAGGCTTTCATACTTCTGGATCCTCTTTCTAATAGCTAATACTGCTGTTTGTGATGTAATAGTCTTGTATGTAAGAGAGAGACCAAAGATCCAGAGGAATAACCTAAAATGTTTCAAATCTTCCCTGAAGGGAAAAGGAACAGTAAACCTACTGTCAGTCATTTAAACCCTTATTGTATCCCATCAAAGTCAATTATCTTCCTAGTCATATTTAACATCCACTCTAACTTTTCCAGGACAGAAGTTACCATCTCATGTGTTGCCCCTTCCCTTAGAGGCAGCAGCAGCAAAAGTCAGGCTGTGAAGTTATATGACAGACCTATGTATTCAAGCAGTGCACACCATTCCTTCAGTTGATCTCCATTTTCTCTGATAGAGGCAAAGTAGTCATGAGAACCTTGAAAGATCCTCAGCAAAGCTACTACTCACAACAGTAGCCACCATAGTCAATTGCCTGGTTTGCCTGTGCCTGGAACTAGCATCTAGACTCACAAGTACTAGACAATTTCTTCTTACCCTACACTACATCAATTGATAACACTGCAGACAGGTAGTAGGCAGTTCAAAGATATAACACAGATTTTCAAAACTCCAATCTGAGCAAAAAAAATGTTCCATTGGTAGGGAAAAGAAAATAATTTTTTTACCTCTGATGCAGTATTCTTTGGTTGAAGGTACACGTTTTCACCTAAAAAATCTAATTTTCTAACAAAGAAGCAAAACTGGAGTCTTCAGTGACGTCACAATATCTGTGAGTAACGTTTTCTGTCATTTCTGGCTATCTAGAAGAATCTGTCCTAACATAGCTGGAAGCAGCCTGGTTTCAGTTGCTCATGCTTTTTTCACCTTTCAACCTGACTGCAGCAGTACAGTATATCTTTCCATGAAGCTGTTAGCATTTGGGAAACTCCAATGTATTTCTCCTCAACAACAATGGCTATTATATCATATAAGTCTTGTGATTGTCTCTCTCTATTTAGTACTGTATTAAATCCAAGTGTCCTTCCTCATTAGGAGGCTTACTAGGAGCTCAAAGTAGTGGACAGAAGTAACTAAAGGATTAAAAAATGCTCTGTTTAAAGAGTCATTGCAATTGAGATTTTCTAATACAAAGCGGTTTTCCATAGAAATATTATACAGCTAGTCTGTCCTGACAGTGCTCTCAGCATCCACCTCAGGACAAGAGAATAGCTCCAGAAGCTCTGGGCTATTGTTGCATAACTCCTACTTCAAACACCTTTCTAGACCCACTGTCTATAGGAAACAACTAGCAAGGTATGGGTGTTTACAAGATTAAAAAAAAAAACCCCAAAACCAAACCCTAAACCAATTGTTTCACTGCATATAAATCTTCCTTACAAGAAGAGTATATGAGAACATAGTGGAGATGTTTGTCTCCTTGCTTAATAAGTTTCTCAGAAACTACAGTGATGAGCACTATACAGCAACCTGCACTGAAGAGATTTGAATAGAATTTTAATATGACATGTAACCCTTACTATAATCTCTTCGTAGTTCCAAGTCTGTCTTCTCTCAAAGACAAAAATAAGTTGTTGAAAAAGGCTGAGGAACAAGCTTTAATATTGTTATGCAAATCAATAACTTCATAATATAACAATTTAGTAAAATGTATTTAGGATGGAATTAAATCTGTGGAAAAAATCACTGCCATAACGAAAACCCAAATCATTTAAGTATTTCTAAGTCTTTAAAGGCCATTGTTGTTCCACAGCAGAAGGTATTTTATTTGTCAGAAATGACTAATAAAACTATTAACAAAAGCTGATTTTTACATCACAACTTAAATAGAAGAGCTTGCGATTTAAGAAATAAAAGATAAATCTCTACCTGATGCAAAAGAATGACATAGAGGTATTTACAAGAAAAGGTAGGAATAAAAGAACTTGTTTGGCTATACTCCTGTTTGCCAGCCTACATATGTCATTATAGATGACACTGTTTCATTATGTACTAGCTGCAGTGAAGTTCACTGTTTACATCTAAAACTAAAAGAAAACACAACCAAATCAATGCACAGAGAATATTTAATGTAGTGTCATTTTTGGTGAATCTTTAGAAAACTGAATTTTTCTCTTTACATTCCACTAATTAGGAACTTGTTTTGATTTTTTTTCTTCTTCTTCTTTTTTTTTACTTTTCTTCTTATTTTTTTTTTTTTACTTTTCTTCTTATTTTTTTTTTTTTACTTTTCTTCCCCCTCCCCACCTTCAAATCCAGATGGACAAACTGGTTCTGTGTCATGATAAATTTTAAATAAGGTTTAGGTCTTCGAACAATTTGATGACAAGTGATCTTTAGATCCATTTTATGACAAGAGATCTCTTCAAGGGAAAGGAGACAGAGATGAACAATTTGATGACAAATGATCTTTACATCCATTTTATAAGAGATCTCTTCAAGGGAAAGGAGACAGAG
>NW_010340558.1:0-6339 GCF_000700745.2 Antrostomus carolinensis
CCCCCCCCCCTCCCCCCCAACCCAGTTATGCAAATGCTAATGACTTGCTAAGGCCAGTTAAAATTAAAATATGATAAAAGGTAGAGTTAATTTAAAAAAATAAAAGGCCAGGAAAAGCAGCAAGTGATAAGCAAGACTGTGAAGCAACACTGGACTGGAAAAGTTGAACGAATTGACCTCTGGAGGTCTGTTCCAACTGGAATTATTCTATGATCATAAAATCATAGAATTATAGAATCATAGAATGGTCTGGGTTGGAAGGGGCCTTAAAGATCATCCAGTTCCAACCCCCCTGCCATCAGCAGGGACACCTTCCACTAGACCAGGTTGCTCAAAGCCTCATCCAACCTGGCCTTGAACACTTCCAGGGAGGGGGCATCCACAACTTCTCTGGGCAACCTGTTCCAGTGTCTCACCACTCCCACAGTAAAGAATTTCTTCCTAATATCTAATCTAAACCTCCCCTCTTCTAGTTTAAAGCCATTACTCCTTGTTCTGTCACTACCTGCCTTTGTAAAAAGTCCCTCCCCAGCTTTCTTGTAGGCCCCATTCAGGTATTGGAAGACCACTATAAGATCTCCCTGAAGCCTTTTTTTCTCCATGCTGAACAGCCCCAACTCTGTCAGCCTGTCCTTGTAGGAGAGGTGCTCCAGCCCTTGGATCATCCTCATGGCCTCCTCTGGACTCGTTCTAACAGGTCCATGTGTTTCTTGTGTTGGGAGCTTCTGAACTGATCCTAAAAGTATTTGGCTTTCTCATCCTGCAGGATTGTCTCCAAAATAGTGTCTTCTTTTTCCCATAGTTCTCAGAAGCCAGCACCTCTGCTTGCTCTTTTACTGTCTTGCTTTCTAGCACTGCAAGTACAGCAGTGAAACCATTGCTCTCTCTGCACTTGGGAAGAATTGGATGCTTAAGGAAGATAGCAGATTTGATGAAGACATTCAGAAACACAAAATTGACAAATTAAATAAACAAGTTTATCGTATTTCCTGCATGGAAGCATAAAAAGGAAAGTTTCAAAGGAAACAACTTTCAAGCAACAGAACATGTAAGAACATGTGATTTAAATTGGTTTATGAAGTAAGATTTAAATATAGGCTTTTAAATTGGCTGGATGATATTTACTCAGTTCTTTAAAGGTTCTAGACTGTTTTGTTCAATGACAGAAATGAATTAACTTTATTAATAACTTTATTATGTTAGTTAAACAAACTGAAATACAGCAAAATAGATAAAAAGAACAAAAAGAAAAACCCAACAACTTAAATCCATCAACACTTAGCAAAGAAGCCCCAGACTATCACTCAGTCTGGGCCATTAAAACTAACATCAAAATAAATTAGGAATTAAGCAATGCAGCTATCAAATCAAGACCGGGCCAATTATCAGTCTCCCTTCTTGGAACTCTGTTCTGGTTATGATGATTTTGCCTCCTGGAAGCACATCAAACAGTGGTATTACACAAGAGACACCAGGAGAGCACTCTTAATGCGCAGAATTTGGTAACCTTTCTTTTCCAGAAGCTGTCTTTTCAGTACTGCATGGACTATTAACACAAGCCATAAACCAGGTTCTATTTCAGTCCTTCTTTAACTTGTGAAGTATATCTTACAGAGAGAGGACCAAAGAGTTCAAAAATTTATGATGAGGCATGAGAAGGCAACAGCATTTTGTGTGAGGGAAAGGCTGACCTGTCTCTAGTGAATGTTTAGGATTGTTTCAAATGGAGACATCATTTGGCCGTTGATATAGGTCCTTTCCAGTTCCAGCTGTGTTAAGGGAAATGCAATCTGACCTTGCTGTCCCCCAGCTACCCATCACCATTCTTCTGCTAGAAGATATGCTTCTTTCAGGTCTTCTGGTGGCCCATCTTGTGTGAGCACTTCCCATGAAATGAGCTAAGTTAGGAATTACATCTTGTGAAGTTACCAGTTATATTTTGGCTGTCGTAAGTAGTTCTGGGTTAGGAGAGTTCACTGGACAGCATTCCACCTCCTGTGTAGGACTGAGCACTGGTAGCAGTGGGGTGATGGCAAGGACTTGGAGCTATGTTGGAACTGTCATCTCTGTAGGGAACAGATGAAGCTGTTCTGAGGCTGAAGGAGGAGCATCTCCAGTATTATCTGTTGTGATGGGAATTTGACTGACCTTCATACAGACCTGCAACAATTCCACAACAAAAATTTAAGTATTTAAAAAGACTGTGAGATTTCCCAGCTAGAGATAAATCAAGAGCTAAAAAGAAATCCAGAAGACAAAACAAAAAGGAAGGAAAAATATGCAGTTCATGAACTCTAGCTTTCACAGCAGTTGAGATTCTCTTAGAATGTATCTTGGAGCTCTGTTTAAAACAGAGACAATGCTGGCAAGTTCCTTCTACTAGTGGACCCACCATGAGTGAAGAAAGATTGGGCAGCTGTTGGCACAGTCTCTTTAGTGACATCTTGAACTTCTTTTCCCCAGGAGGCTCATGGAGAGACTGAGTGACAGCAGCATTCCTCAGCTAAGGGGCTTCTTAGCCTTGCTCAAGCAAGCAGCTTTCAGTGTACTTGGTCAGATCTTCCTCCAGACCTATGGACAAATCAGTTCCAATGGGACAACATGGGAGCTATACAACTTTATCTAGTTGGGTTCAAATGTAGTTTCCTTGGTCAATGACTATTTTGGGCAAATTCCCACTGGACCAAAACTTGGGAAGATTTTCTCTCTTTATATTAGAGCATATATGTGTGTGTGATCTTCCCCTCCAAATAGCAAAAATGTAGACACTGAACACTCACATTCCTGGAGGAGCCAAGATGGTTTTATCTGAGTGAGAACGTCCAGGCATGATAGTATGTTGCCAGGTTATGTAAGGTCCAGTTCACATGTCCAATTAAAAAGAAAGCTTTTGTCAACAACTGACCACTTAATGTTCATTTATCAGCGAAGACAAAAGTTAGTGAACCAGAGAGCTGACAATCATCTTTCTATTTGGAAGGCAGTATTGCATTGGACGGCCAATCTTTTGGAGTCTCTCTCAGTACAGAAATGCTACTTTAAAATTTCTAAGATGAAGTGCAGTTAAGAAGTAAATTTATCTCACCCTGATGTTCTGTTGCTCTCACCATATGTAATGTTCATTTCCTCTCCTGGAATCCTGATATGCAGCAGCAGGTTACACAGCCCTGGCTTCTGTGAACCCATTGGTTTCACTTAGGATACACATCTTCATTTTCAACAATGTTGTCATGTTCCTTCCTAATCCAGGCCACTGTGTCTGCTTATTAACTAATAGGAGGTATTTCCTCAGGACAGTTCTTGTCTTCATTAGTATGTTTGCTGGTTTATCTCAGACCTGCCAAAATAAAGAATGCATAATGAATTTCATAATAAAAGTCCTGTACTTTTTAAAACTTCCTCCTTATAATGAAGAAGTAATGTCTAGGTTTTTGACCTTGTATGTTCTCTTTTAGAGGCACAGTTTGAACAGGCCGAGAACCAGAACCAAAGCAGTCAACTGATTAAGATTTAGTAACTTCAGACTATGAATGAGCTTAAAATATTATTTACTTATTTGCCTCTCTTGTGTGTGTCTTCCCCTCCAGGTGCCGTGTTTCTGTTTTGTGCCAAAAAACTGAATGGGTCAGCCCAAAATTTAGCCCTTAGCAATGTCAATAAAAGGTCAGTGCAAAGACCCCTGTGGATAACATGATATACAGCATTTAATTTTTGAACACTAAGGCTGGTACAGTCATACTGTGTAATAAAAAAGCACCGTTAAAATAAACTGTCAATGGGAAAACTGATAGTAACTGGGACATATGGGGTTTTAGTGAGAAAATTTTAAAATAAGCTGTGACAGCTCAGTCCTCTGGTACTTTCCTAAAAGTCACTAATCTCATAGTCAATGGAAATGTTACCTGATGGAGGACTACGCACTCCAGTATGACATCGGCAACGTTCTTGATATTTATAGTCCCATAAATTATGGATATGCAGCCATTTATCTTTCCTGGAGCAGATTCAAACCTGGCGTAAGCTCACTAGGCTTGCAGCTGGTAGGCTTGACCCTATTTCTCTTACACAGATCCTACTCCAGAAAAGCACTTAACTCTTAAGGACAAGAATAATCTGATTATTTTTGCTGGAGCCTATGCATTTGAATTTAGGCATGTATTAGACTTAAAGGGCCCCTGACAGGGATGTGATCATTCAGTTTACTCTTACTGATAAATAAAAATATAATTATCCCTAATTTCATCTAAAACTTTCAGCTTTGGATGCAACCATTTTCTTTCTGCTTCACACTGAAACTAACACACAAGAGCAGCTAGATGTCTCACTAGAACAAACTCTGAAAAAATTTTCCCTTCCCAACGAAGGTCGGTTAGACACTCTTTGTTACTAACTATAATTTCCGCCAATTCACAGCTTTAAGCTTCAGAACATTTAGAAAAAAAATCACACAGAGAACTTGTTGGATAGGGTCAAAAATAAGTGGTGCTGCCCCAATTCAATGTAGATTTTTCTGAAAAAAAATACGTAGGGGAAAATTCACCTGTGGTCATTTAGATAATTTGATTGCTTCAGTCCATTTTGTACAGCATGTAACATAAGGAAGTGAAAATCTCTCTGAAAAGAGAGCAGTTACTATTTTATGTGAAGCTCCATGCACTCATGATTGTTCTCAGAATGTCTTTGCGGAAAGAGGATTGGAGCTGTTCATTTTTCTATTGACTGCAATCAGTATTGCATTAGCTTTTAAACAGAGTGCAATTATGTTACTTCTTTACACGCTAGCCAGCTTGCTCTTATTGACCTTTAAGAAATAAATATATGGGCATTAAAAACCTAACAGCCTTGAGAAATGGTTTCACCCCTGGAGAGTCATGCTTTAGGACGGATAATGAATAAAAAGCTTATCAGAATCTTTGTAATATATTAGAAACACTCTCCAGAATACCTATAAAATTCATTAGAGACTAATGAAGCACTGAAGGCTGATAAGACAGAAGCTCGGGAAAGAGTTGAGAAAAATATGATCCATCAGAGTAGTGGAAATCAAGGGTTTGGAGTAAAAGAGTACTAAGTGCATAGATATGGTGCATTTCTGTTTGGAAAAAAATAGTGAAAAAAAAAAATCAGGCTTTCTCACAGGGTCAAGAAAAAGTCTAGGATTTCTTAATGTTGCAGATATCCAAGGTGGGAGCTTCAGCACTGAATTATACAGTCTATAGGTTATAACTATGTTGCCAAGTGAAAGAGGGTTGGGAGTCCAAGCAGTATGCATCGACCTATGTCTGCCCTGCTCAGGGCTCACTTGCTCTGGAGTAGACTGACCACAACCATACAACACAGCAATTCTGTGTGTCCCCTTTTGCTCTAAAAAACAAATGTCCTTTTGTATATGCTTTTTAATTTCAGGTGTTCAAAACGTTGTGATGGCCACCTGACTGGTGCTTTAGAGCATAAAAGTGAGGGTGGGATATCCTGAGGGATTTAGGAGTGGTCCTTGGAGAGAGGAGCTGACACAACTGCACCAGGGCACAGCCCTAGAGAAAGATCACTGGGGCAGTCTAAAAACAAAACTACAGATTGAGCAAGCAATTAAGCAATGTGGAAGATCAGGGGCCCACCCTGACCTCATCTCCTGGCCCTTGATGAGTTCATAGCATAGTCATTCTTTCAGAGACTGCTTGTAGCTGAGTGGCCTGCAATAGACTATGTCTAGATCTGTAACCGAGTAAGAAAGACGCTTGGTGGGTTTTTTTGTAGCATAATGATGCCACTGTAGAAAGGGAACATGTACATTCATCATCCCATGTGGACACAAGTGGGATTGTGCTGACTGATATGAATGCAGCTTTTTGGACTGAATATTAGATGTGGATCTAAATCTTAGGCACGGAGTCAAGGCAGAGTGGGAGACTACATGACCTATAAAGCTTCCTTAAAAAAAGGTAACAGAGGTGGTTCATAGGTCTTGGGCTGGTGCTCTTTAAAGGAATTCAGTACCCCTCTGTGGTGTCAGTGGAAGAAGCAAAATTTTTTAGCATTGGTAATAGAAGTGTATGTCTGGAAGCAGACAGAAATGGCAGGAATGAAAGCTTATAATTGTAAAGTGCATGAAAATGTGGAGACTCCAAAAAGATCGTTAAAAGCACAAAGTAGCAGTGTTTATATATAAACACAAAATAAACATTAAAAATTACTTTTAATAGGACATTTAATTACTTAATAGGATTTAAGAGGATAAGCTGCAAAATGAAGGCTAATTTTACTAATCGACTTCTAAATTAGGAAGAGCATCCACTTTGGAATCATTAGTTGTTATATGAGTTGCTGTATCTTGTAGGG
>NW_010340558.1:6364-11559 GCF_000700745.2 Antrostomus carolinensis
ACATGCTTTTTGTCTCCAAGCCTCCAAGATACATTTGGCCTCCAAAATACTCTTTGCCACTGCAAGAATTATATTGG
Source organism: Antrostomus carolinensis (assembly GCF_000700745.2). Taxonomy (NCBI): domain Eukaryota; kingdom Metazoa; phylum Chordata; class Aves; order Caprimulgiformes; family Caprimulgidae; genus Antrostomus; species Antrostomus carolinensis. The sequence goes on from NW_010340558.1 coordinate 6,442, forward strand.
TTAGTATTAATGAAAGCTGTTCTTATGCAAGCTATCTCTAGAAATGGGTTTTTTGATAGCAATGCCTTACTTCACGGTACAGGTAGTGAAAACATGAAGTTGGCACCTTTAAGAAGTTATGAAATTAGACACAACTGAGATCCAGATGCAATTTCAAAGCCAAGTGTGGGTCATGATTTTGGAAAACTGAAACTAAACAAACCCTTGACTAATCAAGGTTTTAATTACAGCCAGTTCCCCCTGCTGTTTCCTATGTTTCTACCAGTGGTGGTGATTAGATATCGAGGTGCAGTGACTTCCCTCTGAGATTCACGTCCGTCAGAAGTGTTGCTAATGTCTTAATTTCTAGAGGTAATTTTTTTCTTTCCTAAGTAGAACCTTTTCCCCAGAAAATATAAATTTTGAGAAGCAGACATCTGCTCCTGAAATAGGAGGGGTTGTTATCAGAGTATGCAGCAAATGAGAATATGCTGCAGGCACTGTGAAATGAAGAGATTTCAGGTTGGTGTAATAGAGGTTCTAGCTGCACATGTACTAAACCAAAATAATCCAGAAGTACCACAGAAGCCAGCAGTCCTGTGCTGTCCTACCCCTGCTGCTTGATAAAAAAAAAAATCCTCGTTTTAATTTTGATTAGATTTCTGTTGCACCTTTGGTACAAAAGGTGACAATGATCTCGGGTCATGAAGAAGTAAAACAGGACTCTTTTTATTTTCAGCTGCAACCTCAGCTAATATTGGCTTAAAATATTAAAGTGAACATAAAACAAAAGCCTCAGTATAGGTTTTAGCCTGCTCTATTAGGAACTGATTCTATATATGCCTGAGTATAATAGGAGTTCAAAACATTCACTTGTGCCACATTTTTCCCCTTCCTTGTGACAAATACATCCACTAAATGAAAGGGCACACTTACGCTGCCAATTTTCACAGTTATGATTAAATCTTCACACAGCCTCCAGTGGAAATCCAGGACCTCCTTCTGAGGAAGTGAAATAAACAATGTTTGCCCCAGTGTGTTGCAAAGATAAGTGGTTAATGCATTAAAGCAATGACTTTGGAGTTTGAATTAATTCTGACCTTCTTCTCCAGAAACGAATATCTGTAACACAGTACAGGCACTGCCAGTAAGTGCAGAGGTGACTTTGATGAGTCAAAAGTCTGTGGTGCAGTGGCATTTTTTTAAGGGAAAAGTAAGACATAAATAAGAATTCTTGGCAACCAGAATTTGAAAAGGTGATCAATTTTTATGCAGTAAAATTCTCTACTATGTCACATGCTATTTTACTTATTTCATCAGCTTGAGAAAAGCTTTTTGGTTAAATTCATACCTCTAACATAAATTCTAGCTATGACATCAGGAAAGATATTGACTCATTGATTTTATATTCCTTAGGCTGCTCAGGTTTTGGTTTGGAAAATATGTTTTCTAATATTGAAAGAAACAAAATGCATAACTTCCAGTCCCTAACAGTTTGATTCTTGTTTTGGCATAAACAATACTAAGAAAAAGAGTATATGCTGGCCAAACTATGTGCCTGACTCTAAGCTGAAATAAGTTCCTTGTGAGAATCTCTGTGTATTAACACAAATGGTAAGAATCTTTTGACTAGAAGAGAGCCAAAATTTATTCCTGACATTTTTAGGTTATTATTGCTATAAATAGATTAAATGTGACCTTTTCCATGTTTTAATTATCAGGATATTGAGACTGTATTTTTTGAATCTGCTTTGTGTCTGAATGCCTGCAAGAGTCTGAATCCTGCTAAAACTTTATGGCTCCACACATGCAGATAGCAAAGGGCCAGAGTCCCAGCCCCTGTGTTCAGTTTGTGTAGCAGCTTATCCCACACACAGCTGCACTGACACCAGCAGTAAGGGTTGCAAAACCTCATCCAAATGAAATTTCTGGATATTTTATGGGTGTTAATTAATTTGATCCTCCATTTCTTTCATTGTTTTCAATTTTCAATTGTTACTATTGTGCTCATTTCGCTCCCAAAATCTGTGTTCTGGGAATTCTGTTTGTACTTGAAGTCTCTCAAAAGCTTGCCAGAACCCTAAACTCTTACTTCTCCCATGCCACAACTGGGTACAGTGACTTCATAGCAATCCAGCCTGTTTCCAGGCTGAGAGCAATAATGATGAAATACATTTTGCTAGAGAATAACCTCTTTCCCCTGTACCTCTGCTATTCATTCAAGTTGACAGAGAGATGCAAACCAGCTTCAAACCCATTTTATTCTCACCTATTGGAGCAGACTTCTTGGGATTTGTACAGATGATCTGTGGATATTATTAAGTTAAGAATATTTGAGGTCCAAAACCATTTGAAAAACCAAAGACATGCTTTTGGCTGTTGCTGAAGTCTATCGAGTACTTTGCACAACATCCATCCTCTAGCTGGCTACAAGAGAACTGTTACATTACCTAGAGTGGTACAACTCTGTATAATACAATCACACCAGGTGAAGTCCCCAGAGAGCGTATTTAACCATGTTGCCATGATCTATTTAGCTGAGCTTTAAAAGATGAGCCTGTAACAGCTTGCAATTCTGGAACTAGTATGGTCAGCTCTAGGGCATCACTGTATTGACTACACAGGGACGATAGCTCCTTAACTTTTTTCTTTTATTAAATATAAAGCAAATTATAAACAGTACAAGGATATTGAGATACTTTTGTAAGTGAGTGGTTCAATAGTCTCAAGAGTAGAGCCAGATGAGTCACTGAGTCCTGATACATACGTACATCACTCCCTGCAACCTGCTGTCCCTACAGCATGACTGCTTGGTCTAGCCTATTACAAGTATATGCTTACAACTGAAAAACAGAGAAGTCTGCATTGCAGATTGTTTTGGTGCTTATTGCAGGAGTTGCAAGGTAATGATTTAATAGAATAACTCCGCTATTCATTTTTGGTCTCTAAAAAGGCATTTCCTAGCCTCTGTCCCTTGAAGGGCACACCCTTACCTAAGCCTAATATCATGCATGCTCTGTCATGTGAGAACTTATTGGTAAGCCTTGCTCAAAAGTCAGACAAAAAGTATCATCCTTTTTGAAAAATCTACCCGTATCTTGGTCTAGAGATTTTCTACTTACCTATTTTTGGGGGAGACTGCAAGCATGAGATTGGCAGCAGAGATTTGACTGAGGTCCCAGCCACATATAAAGGTTTCTGGCAGGTCATGAACTATCCTCTCCTTCTGTCACATATACTCACCCGCATTTACATTAGGGTACAGCGCTACCAATATACCACTGCAACTAATTTCAAATTAAGACTCTCAGTCTATTCTGGCTCTATAGTGTAACTTCCACTGCAAAATGTACAGAACACCCACGTAACCCATGGCTTTTAGATCTCAAAGTAAATGTTTTCACATAATCATGGATTGCATCCAAGCAAATGTCTGTAAGATGACATTTCTGGAAGCTTTTGCATCTTTACATTATATTTAGTTTACACAATATACTGTACAACTGGAAAAAATGGCCATATGAGCCAGACCAACATTTGACCTCTTGTAGAGTGCCTTTGAGAACAGGCTATTTCTCTACCCTCCTCTATGCTAACACCTTTTACATCAGACAATTTCCAAATCAGGAATTTCTTTGAAGTTTCTACTCTTTCGTCCATAGTTTACTTTTCAAAACATCACAAGGCCAGTGGAATTCTTGTATTCATGTGCTGGGGGCCCCCATGCAACCCAGCCTGGATCTGAGTTTCCCTCTCTTCTTTACATTCACCTTATTTTCCTCTCTCTCCAAGGCAGTCCTGTTCCACTCTGAGTCACTGGGAGTCCCCAGAGTTTCTGGGCGGAGTCAAAGTTTGGACCTCCTGGCCCTACCATCACACAGCCTTTGTCCCCAAGGCACTATCCACCGTGTTTCTCAACAGAACTCAGCATGGCCATCGCACCGCAGCACCTTCGGTGTAAAGGGAGAGGGGCTGCTTGTCCTTGTAAAGGCCCCCAATTCCATGTGAAATTGATCCAAAAACATTTAGGGGAAGGGAACCAACACATTTCTACTGGAAATGGATCAAAGGGCAAAATCCAGCACCTTCTATCATCTGGCTTTCTAATACTACACATGCTGTTTCCAGGGCTTCTGTCAAAATAGGCAGCGAGTTGTACTCTTTGTGGGAACTGCTGTGAGGAGGGCATGACAAGGGAAAATAATTTCCTTCTGAGTGCTTTCGAGTATCCTGTGGAGCCTGATCCAAAGCCCACTGCAGGCATTGGCAGTCCTGCCAGAGCGACTTTAATGTTCTTTGGATCAGGCTTCAGCCTATTCACACATCAACAAAAGGAATTATTTTTTTTTTTTCTGTCACTAGTTTTACAGAAACTGCTGTGTTGCCACCTGGGAACAAGGAGGGGGAATGTCTCAATTTCCTAAGCACAGGTGAAAGGGGTTTTTTTTTTTGCTTGTTTGTTTTAAGATGTGAAATCCAAAGATGCAAGAAGAGCCAGTTCTCTGCTTAGATATCTGAAAACATAGCTAATCTTTAGTTTTTAACTTTTATATTTTGTTTTTAATTTTCCCTATATTTCTCAAATATATTGTTTAGTGAGAAAAATCAGACAGATGTGGCAGAGATTTTGATCATTTTCATCTTCTTTTTTTTTTTTTCCTACATCAGACTTTCACGCATGTAACATGCCTTTGTTCATGCCTGCAAACTGATACTTCTTGAAATGAATATTACCTTCCAGTTAGAGTCCTTATTTTGCCCTGTTTCTGTTCATTGCCAGCCCTAGCTACTCCTTACAGAGTAGCTTGTGGGACAGGGTCCCAGGAAGCAAGGTGGCAGTTGTCCAAATCCCCACCTGAGACACATCGGCACAGAGTTCCTAAAGTCAACTGATCCCGATGCATAATTCTGAGCGTACGCTCAAGCTATGCCTCGGTTATGAGCTCAGGACAGGAGTGGCTTCGTGAAGATCTGTGCTTTGAGCAGTGCAGGGGCACAGTCTGGATGCTAATGGTATCCAGGCCCAACCTAGTCTAATGCCACAGCATGGGTGTGGAAAACTGTGACTCACTTGTGCAATTAAGTAAATTGGTACTGATGGAGTAAACAATACTGCAATACACCCCTCTGTCTTCAGCA
>NW_010340558.1:11572-47073 GCF_000700745.2 Antrostomus carolinensis
GACCACTTGTGCTGCTTCTCTACATGCTCCAGCTGTGCAGAGAGAGAAGCCCCCAACATGGCTGAGAGAAAGATTTGTGCAGTGAAGTGGGTTCTTCAGTGTCCCATGAGAGACAATGTCAGGCATCAGCCTTCTCTCCAGGAACAGCATGGCACAATTTATTTTCTCTACCTAATAAATTACTTCCACGAAACTGGAATGGTTATTTTTTTTCGGCTGCTGCTGCTCAGTTAATTTTTTGTTAAAATTAATGGAAGGGTTCAACAGCTAAGGGCTTGGGTAGAGACACACTCACATGCATACACACATACACAGAAAAGCAATATGTGGTATGATGTTATAAACCTTTTCTTCTTAGAAAGACTGGCAAAAAATAAACTTCACTGCTCACGGCTAGAGGTTTAGCATCGCTTACAGCAAATAAGTTCACTCTAGCAAGGAGGCTAGAGTAAAACAATAATTATTCCATGTTTCCTCTCCAGTAAACATGAAAATTAAAAAGTTGTTCAAAATTTTTAAAAAAGCAAAACCAGCAAGTCTTTCCAAGAGAACACCACTAAGATATAATGTTAATGACAATGGTCTTAGTCAAGATCGGGCTTTTAAGAAGATGGGAGTATTTTTAAACTGCCCTATAAACTGATAAGGCTGTATGATCTTATGCACCATAATTGCTCTCTGCTACATCCCAGGGACCAGAGAGGGGAACATGAAGCTTCCCATCAAGCTATTTGCCAGTGTAAGTGAACATTTAACAGGAAAATTAAATAGTTAAGAACCTTTAAAATAAGCTTTAAAACTTTAAAGTGTTTTTTTTAAAAAAAAACTTCAGGAGTGGGTTCTTTATGGGAAAATCAGAATTAAAAAAAAATGTTTGGAGTAAAATCAAAATGTTATGAGCAGTGCTCTGCAGTAATGACACATATCAGCAGTATTTGTAACCAGAAGAACAATGTGATAAATTTTAATCGCAAGGGACCAGGCTTTGTGGGAATTGCCTAATACACAGACATCCTTTATAGGTTTCCAGTTATGACCTATGTCTAAAAGACATTTTAATGATAACTAAGGAAAGTAGATGGATTGTCTTCCCAGAGTGTTGAAGGTCCTGTTTGTTGTCATCCGCAGCTTCTATAAAGACCAGAGATTTTCAAAGGTACTCTTCTGTCCTCCTGCTATCAGCACGCAATACCGCAAGGATGGGACTATCTAAGATAAAACATGCCAGAGACATGTACTCCTCAGGATTTCCTGTGGGAGTCTGACCAAAGGAAGGCAATATTAATAAATATAAATTCTGGAACATTATTATCACCAGAACCGTGTCATGTAGTTTACCCTTGAATTCTTATAACCCCTCTAGTTTTCTCAGGCAGTTCAAGCATTTAACTGCAACTGGTCAGAGTGTTAGACCTCCCTACTGGGACAATTGTTTTCAATTACATTAAAGGCTCAAAGACTTTGATAGACATGCCAAAGGAAGGAGTTTAGCTTGCTGAATGTTTTAACTCTTTGAACTAATGTGGGATCTGGGAGTCCCCCTACTCTTGGACCTTGAAAATACTTAAAAAATAAATGCAGTCTGGAAGCAGATTAGTGCCAAATATATATAATAGTCCTCCCTTTGAGGATGCTGTTGCCTTTTTCTATTTTCATTTTCTTGGAAGTGTTAGTTAGAGGGAACATAACAAACATTGTTTTTCTTGAGGAAGATTAATTAGACAGGGGAATGAAGTCCCAGTCAATCACAACCTCCTTTAAATTTCTAAAGTGTATTCACCTGTTTTTCAGATCTGCAGATGTATCTTTTGTTTCTATGTTCCTCATCAGTGGCATTGAAAGTCAGAGAAAGTGACTGTGTCCCCTGGTGAGCAAGACTGGAAAACTGGTAACAAAGGATAAGGAGAAGGCTGAGGTACTCAACAACTTTTTTGCCTCAGTCTTCCCTGACAGCCTGTCTTCCCACACCTATTGAGTGGATGGACTGCAAGGCAGGGACTGGGGTAGCAAAGTCCCATGCACTGTAAGAGAAGATCAGGTTCATGATCACCTGAGGAACATGAATATACATAAGTCTATGGGACCTGACAAGATGCATCCCCGAGTCCTGAGGCAACTGGCCGATGTAGTTGCCAAGCCACTCTCTGTGATATTTGAAAAGTCATGGCAGCCAGGTGAAGTCCCTGGTGACTGGAGAAAGGGAAACATTGCACCCATGAGTGCAAAGGAGGACCCTGGGAACTACTGATCTGTCAGCCTCACCTCTGTGCCTGGGGATATCATGGAACAGATCCTCCTAGAAGCTATGCTAAGGCACATGGAAGACAGGGAGGTGATTTGAGACAACCAGCGTGGCTTCACCAAGGGCAAGTCCTGCTTGGCTAGCCTAGTGGCCTTTTATGATGGAGTGACTACATCAGTGGACAAGGGGAGAGCTATGGATGTCATCTGTCTGGACTTCTGTAAGGCCTTTGACATGATCCCTGACAACATCGTTCTCTCTAAATGGAAGAAACATGGATTTGATGTGTGGACTGTTTGGTAGATAAGGAATTAGTTGGATGGTCACATCCAGAGGGTAGTGATCGATGGCTCAATGACCAGATGGAGTTTGGTAACAAGTGGTGTCCCTTAGCGGTTTGTATTAGAACCAGTACTCTAATATCTTCATCAATGACATAGACAGGGGGATCAAGTGCATCCTCAGGAAGTCTGTTGATGACATCAAGCTGAGTTGTCCAGTTGACATACCTGAGGGATGAAATGCCACCCAGAGGGACCTCAACAAACTTGAGAAGTGGGCTTGTGTGAACCTCATGAGGCTCAATAAGGCCAAATGCAAGGTCCGGCAATCCCCAGTATCAATACAGGCTGAGGGATGAAGGGATTGAGAGCAGCCCTGTGGGGAAGGACTTGGGGGTACTGGTGGATGAAAACTGGCAATGTGTGCTCACAGCCTAGAAGGCCAACTGTATCCTGGGCTGCATCGGAAGAAGAATTGTGGCCAGCAGGTTGAGGCTGGTGGTTTTGCCCTTCTACTCCACTCTGGTGAGACCCTACTTGCAGTACTGTGTCCAGCTCTGGAGTCCTCGGCACAAGAAAGACATGGACCTGTTGGAGTGGGTCTAGAGGTGGACTACAAAAATGATCAGAGTGATGGAACACCTCTCCTGTGAAGAAAGGCTGAGAGAGTTGGGGTTGTTCAGTCTGGAGAGGAGAAGACTCTGGGGATACCTTATTGCAGCCTTTCAATATTTAAAGGGGGCCTATAAGAAACATGGGGCCCTGTTTTAGCAGGGCCTGTAGCAATAGGACAAGGGGTAATGGTAACTAAAAGAGGGTAGGTTCAGACTAGATATAAAGAATTGTTTTGTGATGGGGATGGTGAAACACTGGAAAAGGTTGTCCAGAGAGGTGTTAGAAGCCCCATCCCTGGAAACATTCAAGGTCAGGCTGGATGGCGCTCTGAGCAACCTGATCTAGTTGAAGATGTCCCTGCTCACTGCAGGGAGGTTGGACTAGGTGACCTTTAACAGTCCCTTCCAACCCCAATCATTCTATGATCCTATGATTCTATTTCTTTACAGAGAAGTGAAAATACCAGTGCTTGGTGGCTGGCTTACTACTCCTAGAAGGAAAAAGAAACAAGAAGCAAGAAAAAAAATCCTTAAAATATTCTGATCTTGTGGGATTTTTTGGCCAAAGCCTGGTACACTATGCAGCATAACGTGTAATACCATTCTGCTTACAGGAACCTCCAAGACACCTTCTCTCCAAGGTTTATTCTTCAGAAATTGCTCTAAATCATTCAGATTACCCAACCATTTGAGCACTTTTTGCCTTTGCAGACTAACACTCAGGTTTGTCTAAATAGATGGTTGTTTCAGAAACTCAGGTAAACATTAGTTCTATAACAGTCCTGTCTTATATTGAGTTCTTATTAACATATGAGCAGTGGTGGTACTGCGATCTTGAGTGCTTTGGGATGGTTTCCACCGACCCCTGCTATCTCCACTTTCTTTCTAATGCAGGACAAATCACAAAAGGCAAATAACAAAAGGTAGTTTACATCAAGTCATGCTAACTCAGTGGAACAGTAGGTTCTAGACAGGAAAAATGGGTTAAAAGATAGCTGTGAGTGGGTGTAATGCTCTAATATTGTATCTCAGCTTTGCTGAGAGTATATTTTTTCATAATTTACTGGGAAAAAGATGATTAAATCTCTGTAAAAATACATTTGGAATAGACTTTGTCCTACTCATTCCAAATGGAAAACTAGAGCCTGCCTTTCAGGCAATGTGATATTTTTGCTGTTCAAATCAGAATGTGCTATTCTTTTTGAAGAACAGAGCAGTGGAAAGCAACTAAAAGCTTATCTCTAAATAAATATAATATACATAAATACTCTCAGAAAAGAGCTTTCATGAATTTTGCTTTCACAGAGATCCTATGGATTCTATAAAACATAAACAATACCTCATAATGAAACACTGTTATTTCAAAGTTGACAGCACATCTGACTCAAAGTGTGACTTTTTGATTGGGATTAAATTCAGTTTATTTGAAGGTTTTAGTATAACTCCTTAGTTATCTAGAACACAAGATAAACATAACAAACATAACATTTATCTTACAACTAAAAATGCTGATAAGTGTAATTTAGATAGTTAAGAAATATCTTTCTTAAATTCTTGGTATTATACATTTGAGAGGTTTTTGTGTATAGAAAGGTCACTGTTATACATGTTAAGATGATCAGCTCTCCCTTGTTATTTATATGGGGTTTTGTACAGTGCAGAGAGGAAAAAATAATGTAAAAAAAAATCACACCCGCATGCCTAAAAATCAGCAAGTCAGGACCTATACACGAGAAGCACATTTTTGCATTGACTAGCTTTCAGAATAATTTGAGAACATTCATCTTAGATTGATGAGAACAATTCTGGAGTCTTGTGAAAATAATATCTGGCTTCAGGTGCCCTGGTGGTTAAAAATGTACGAATCCCAAAACAGCAATCTTTAATTAGAGCTCAGTTCAGCCTGTAGTTCTGGCTTTCTTATTAGAGTCCTGCTTATATTTGTACCTGCAAATTAGGAGAAATGTTGTGGTGGGCAAAAAATGACCTTTCATAACCTACATGTTAAGCAAATAAATGAATCTTTACAGAATGAGGAGCAAAAATTAACACCCCCAGGTCTAGGACTGTATTTCTAGATTTGTTCTATGTTTCTTAAACTATGCTATGGAATTCCAGCATTGTCAAAATACAAAAATAGAGGTACCATCTGAGAGAATAATAAAACCCAGAAAATTTGCTCCCTGTATTGGGATTACATGAAAGCTGCACCCAAAAATGAACCACTTCCAGGTGTGGAGTGACTTGGTGGTAAAGATTTCCAAATTACTTAGCTACCTAAGCCTTCCCTTAAGTATGTGGGATCAGTTTTAATATTCATATCCGAGGAATCTTCACATCTCACCTCATCTAATTACTCGTTATGTTATGTTAATCAAGTCCAGGCATCCAATGCATTTGCTATAATATCTGTTGCTGAATTACTAACAAAATCCTTACAAAGAGCCTAAACGGACCTAAATTTCCTAGTGAATCCTCAGAAGAAAAGAAAAGCTCTAAAATCCATTGTCCAAGTATGTTCTAATGGCTAAGGTGATTTCTGTCTATGCCCAGATATACTGCTTGATTTTTCTTTCTATAAGTACTAAAAAATGAGAGAAAATAGTGTATACTTTCAGGGTATTAAAAAAAAAAAAAAAAGAAAAGAAAAGAATAAAAGATAATTCAGATAAGACTACCTATAGCAATCCATAAATTTTTTTCCTCAGTTTTCTTTACTGTACATATGGAAGTGTGGAACCAGACAATGAGGGGTTAAATACTGGTGGTGCAGATGCAGCTGGGCCATGTTACATTAAAAGGACCGGTTGATGGGCATAAAAGAGGATTAGAAAAAGGAAAAGGAAATAGATGAAACTGGATTGAGTGCTGCCAGGGAGAGTCTGGATTTTTGTTTAAGGGGAATCTTGTTTAGGCTTTTGTAGGCACTTCAGATAATAAAGGGAGTTTGGATTTGTTTGCTGCTCTCTGTGCTGTTATTTTAAAATTGTTTTTAAATTCCAAAAATCTGTAAGAGCCAGAATTGTGAAGGTGCATTGTCAGATGTATACTTAGGTGTGTAATGTATGAAGATAAATATTTATAGGTAGGGTTTTCTGGGTCGTAGGTAGGACTGATAGTGAGCTAGTCTGATATAGAAAGATTGTTGTAGTATGGGGCTGACATGTCCTTCACCAGAAAAATGGTGAGGAAAGAAAATGGAAGACATTGAAGGTAGTTCTCCAGAGTTGTACTCTCTCTTTTATGTGCTCTCTTACACCAGAGAATTTGACAGGGGTTTTAACAGCATGTAGGTAACAATTTACCTTTTCAGATACCTATCTGCCCCTGAATTTTTAGGTGGAAAAATTAGTGAGCAGTTGAATTAAAGAATCCCTGAGTCACCTTCTCCTTTTCCATGGAAGGAAGAAGCCTACTGGGAATAGTGTAATGTATTTTTTTTTGTTTAGTTTTAGTTTGGGTGGGTGGGGAAGAAATGGGGAGAAGCTGGAAAGGAGGTTGTAGCAAGGTGGGTGTTGGTCTCTTCTTCCAAGTAACAAGTGATAGGTCGAGAGGAAATGGCCACAAGTTGCACCAGGGTAGGTTTAGATTGGATATTAGGAAAAATTTCTTCACTGAAAGGGTTATCAAGCATTGGAACAGGCTGCCCAGGGAAGTGATGGAGTAACCATCCCAGGAGGTATTTAAAGGACATGTAGATGTGGTGTTTAGGGACATGGTTTAGAGATCAATTTGACAGCGTTAAGTTTTCAGTTGGACTCAATTATCTTAAAGGTCTTTCCAACCAAAATGACTCTATGATTCTGTGTTGTCAGGATTCTGCTCATCCAAAGGGTAGCTATACTCATTCTCCCAAGTATTAACTGGTCAAATGAAACCCAGAGCTTTTGAAGTGTATCAGTACTGCAGTGTAATGGAGCTGCTCTTGACCTAATTTGATAAAGGTTAGCCCAAGCCCTGCTAGCTGCTTACAAGGGTACTACTTACAGCTTCTATCTATGTGTTTCTTCTCAGGTGGGCTTTGCAGCTCATATCAATGTTTATGGTATTGCAGCTATTTATTAGATCTCCACACTAGGCTGAGGGTGACAGTGCGCTACCTTGCCTGAGCAGCAGGTTTCTCAACCTGATTCTTGGTTTGTGGATCTAACTAAACTTGATGGCTGGAGTGAGCTAGATTTGCTGTCCACCTTGAGGTGGTACAGTGGTGGTACCAGGCTATGGTGCACTTGCCCATCCTTCTGTCCCTCAGCTTTAAAGTAATGCTGTGTGGATGTCTTTTTTTTTTCAAAGAAAGTCCTGTACCAGTGTTACCAGTATGGAAGATTTTCAGGTGGTTAAAAATCCTTAAAAATAAACAAACAAACAAAAAAGAAAACCTGCAAACACACACACACACACAAATCCACCCCAAAAAAACCCCTCAAAACCCAAGCAACCCCTCCCCAAAAAACAACCAAACAAAAAAACCCCACCAAAAACCCAAGCCCCAAACCAGGTGGAGTTTTTGCTATTGCTCCATGTCTCTTATCACAGATAGATGGAGTAATCTCTCCATTCTCATTGAGGTCAATCTTACCTTCAGACCAGGGTTCATAATGCCTTATTTCTGGCTATGCCTGCACAGGTAGATTGTAAGTGTGCAAATCTGCTCCTTGGCAATGGGTCCAACAGGGAGCACTGGAGTGGCTGAACTCCCTCACCCCCCCATACAGGTAGCTGGGAGTGCTCTCTGCCATATTAGCTTCCAGGTAGTGCCCAAGACAAGAGGAAAGGGGTGACTTTAGCTGGATCAGGCCCCTGCAAACTTTAGCTGGATCAGGCCAGGAGCAACTCTTAAAACAGCTTGGCTGTCCGAACTCACGTCTGCAGGATCAGTCCTTAGCATTGATTTACTAGTATAGCTATGGCTGCGTAATTGAGGGCATAGACTGCAGAATCCTCATGCACTTTGTCTGTGTAGCTCTGATATTCCTACACAGGTGTGTAACTTGGGGCAAGCAAATTCAGTGTAAACGAGGCTGACTTGCTTTAGCCTCTCCCCTGCAGCAGAAGCAGTGTCTGCCATTACATTATGCTTTTTAATTCTGGATTTATGGATGCTGTCTTTGGCAAGGTCACTGAAATTGAAGGGACTGAGACAGACCAAATGTCCGCAGGCAGCTACCTGCTTGTGACATGTGAACATGAACAGTTAGAGCTGATTGATGTCCCAGACCCATGTGCATTGGCTTATTACACAGTTTGTGAGAGGTAAGAGTAATGAGCTTGTGCTTTAAATCCATCTAGAGTTTATGTCCAAATTCCCTCTTACTCTGATAACTCAGTATTTATTACAGTCCTAATATACCTCCTGTTCTGTGGCTTCTTCCTGAAAGACTATGAGACTATGTTAACAGTGCTGGCAGGGGGATGTTTTCCTCCTCTACCTCTGTTACTCTTAGCTCCCTTTTTTAGCTCACTTTTTGGGACTGCACTTACTGTTTTCCCACAGGACAGCATTTAATTGCTCCTTGACTGACCTTCTGCCTTGTCCCAACAACTTTGCCCCTGAGGTCATTTCATCAATACATTATTCTCAGTGGAGGAGAAAAAAGTCCTTCTTAATGTATAAGCTTCTCTCTCTGTTATTGCGGAGTTGATTAAAAGCGAATGATTTAAAGTTCTTTACCACCACCTTTTAAATATCAGGTAGCAAAGCGTTCCCTGAAAATAATGGCTTGAGAAGCCCTCCACCACTCTGTGCTTAGAAACTCTATCTTTCATATCCAGAAACAGATTAAACTTGATTTTTTGACAGAGACCTAAACACTGTGCTAAATCATTCAGCATTTTCACCTTCCTCATTGCACCATTTGCTTTAAAAGCAACAGGGTAGCAGAACCAATTCAAATCTGTGCTCTTTACAAGAAAAAAAACAATGCTTTGTGAGACAACACATTTTTAAATGTTCAGGAAACCTACTAGTCAATCATGCAGATTACTGATGCTTATAGTACTCTGTTGAAATCAGATGATGCTGATCCATGCTCTAAGAATGTTTATTAACAAGCCATTAAGGAAAAAAATAAATAGTCCTGGGTATCGAAATAACTTAACCATCTCCACATGAGTGCTTCTCCATAAGGCCAGAGTCACCTACCGTCCCTTCTCATCTACTCCCCTCCTCTCCACTGGCTTTGGGTTTGGGGGGGAGCTACACTGGCTTGGTGTTGCAGCGGACCATTAACCATTCAGAAGACAGTTGTAAAATAAGCATGGAACATGAAGTATGACCAAAGCAAACCACTTGCAGTGTTAATGTATTTTGTGTGCAGTCTGTTTTGTCCAGTGCTAGTGTTTATTTGTCTGGTGGGATGGTATCAGCTCTTTTCTTTGAGGGAATTTTCTTTCTAACTTTGCCCATCTGTGCAGATTTCTTTTACAAATACATCACTCATTGGAAGTTTCAAGGCAATATTTGTAAAAGGTCTTCAAAATAATGATGAATGACTAAAATGAGCGTTAAAAATAAATAAATTCAGTAACTATTCATCAAGATTACAAACTAGAAGTGTATTTCCTCTTGCTAATATGTGGCATAGATAAATCATGAATCAGCCAAGGAGTTAAGGCTTCCAGTTTCTATTAGATCAGTTTACTAAAGGCTGGCTTTCTGAAGAAGTAAGGATGTAGGTATTATTTCTTTTTTAAATGATAATAATTGACTCTGGGGATGAATATAGTAGCAGGAAAAGTTTATTTTTCCTTGTATCCCAGTGAAACAGGATCTGAAACTGTCCTCTCTCTTTTGGTAAGAAATAAAGAAGAGCCATAAAAAGAAAGGAAGGAAGATTTCTCTCAAGTGGAAAGCTATGATCTCTAAGAAAAAGCCCTTCCTGTGAGCAAGTGAAGGAGGTGGAGATTTATGCTAAAATAAACAACAAAGTAGGGTTTTCTGTTGGATGTACTGACAAGGCTGTGGGCACTGGCTTTAAAATGTTTCATCCCGCGTATCCAGTGTCTCCCAGAAGGACGTGCAGTAGGAGGAAGTGTGAGGTTAAGAATTCAGAGAGATTGGACAGATAGTCGAAAGGTTTGGGTAGACAGTCTGAAATTCATTATGGGAGTGTATCCCGGGGGCCACCACAAACATCCTATAAACACCAGGGAACTTTCCTGTGGTCCAGAGCTGCAGGAGGAAGTGTGGTGAGTCATGAGTCATCTCCTCCTCTGCAAACATGTACCAAGTGGGAGAGCAAGGGATATAATGATGGGTGCTCTCTGAAGTGGCTAGAAACATAGGTTCCTAATGTATTTTTAAATGTCTCCAAACTGACTGACAAATATGATCCAACTTTCCAAATGTCATTAGTCTTCTTTAAATCATGCCTCCATTAAGTCAGGCTTATGAATACCTTCAAGTTGAATAATCAAAAATCCTCAAATTTCTACTCCGTTATTAGTCATCTATCAGACACGCACATTTGTGCATATGTACACTGATACCCTTTTAATGATTAGGAATGAGGGGAAACACATTTATACGGTGAAACAAAACCTGAAGTGAGAGAAGGCTCATAGGTCGATGATGTAAAAATCAAAGTGAGATTCTTTTGCATTTCAGTAAATGCTTTTATTACCATGTCCTATCCTGTTCAGAAGGTTTTTCGGAGTGATTCAGTGAAAAATGAATTAAGTGCCTTAAGATCTTACAGTGAGGTTACTCAGTAAGTGTAAGCAGACATCGTCTCAAGTAACAGAGTTTATGTGCAAGTCCTGGATTGAGCATATGTGATGTCTTTGATTCTGAACACCTGTCTAAGCTTCCTTTCAAAGAGTTTTGGGTGTTTCAACTTCCTCTTGCCATTGTTTGTAATGTTTTTCATTTGCATAAGCGTGTTACAAGTTAAAAATAAATTATGCCTCAGAGCTGTAGTGGCATAGGAAATATCAGTGGAAGAAATGTATTCTAAAAAATGAAATTACTGTTCTGTAGTCTGTATTGCATATAAGTTTCAAATCACCTGAGCTTTAACCTTAAAGGCACTTTGCACAAGAATAATTCTGCTGAATGCAGTGGAACAGCTTTATCTCTGAATATAGTGTAAAATGTTAAGTATGTGTATAAGCGTTTTTAGGACTTAGGTCTGATATCAGAAAGCTCTTTTGCAGGCACAAACCTGAAAAACTGTAATGGAAAATAACTTCATATCACATTTGTTCAGGTCTGAATTGCATGTCACTTAGATTGTTCTCCTTGCAACAGCCTGCCAATTTGTTGTCGTTTTGTACAGACTTTTCATCTGAAAGTTCAGTTTTGCAAGTACAAGATGTGGGAGCTAAGATGATATATTGAGGCATATAAGTAATCAGGAAAAAATGCAGTTCAGCCCATGTATTCTTTGGAAATATGTATAAATATTTACAAATTATAGAGTTAAATCCAACTCATTTTGTAAATGCAGGGATATTCTGTTTTTTTATGGGAAACATCAAAATCCAGGAAGCATGGGAGAATAAGACATGAAATCTTTTCCAAGGGACATTCATAAAGTCTCATAAAATCAAACATCATGCAGACTTCAACCTTTCTCCTATTTTCATTGTGTGCACGCCTACGCATCCGTGCATTTGTGGAAGCAACTCTCATACAAGAATTTTTTTTTTTCTTTTATGGATTTACCAATTACTTTGTAAACAACTTCAAGAGATTGGTGAGGGACTGCTCTGTAGAAATGATAGCACATCTGCAGCACAGGCAGTTAAAGTCAACAATTAATTAATTGTTAAGGGCTCTGTTCATCCAAACGTTTGGCTCTGTATTTACTGCATGATTCATGGCTTGCGAACCCTTGTTTCCAAAGAACTCAAAGTCTGGTCCTCCATTTCAACCCTTCCCCTGTTCCTATTTTACCCTTCCCTGCCCACACCCAACTGCAGAGAGGTAAAACCCTGTTCCTTAGAGAGTAATGGTGCTTTATGGCAAACAGCTCACCCATATATTGTGCAGACACACTGAGAATGTTTCACAAACATGGGCAATACTCTGCCGAAGTTTACAAAACAGTGAGCCCTCCTTGCCTGATGTCAGTAATTCACAAATAGATGGCTATTTACAAAACAAGCAAGCCATACACAGGAACACACACAATCATCTTTTGTGTAGCTGGATTTTGGTAGATTAGACTTTAAGTCCTCAGGGTAAAACAGTGACTGTTGGTTGTAGAGAACAGACTTTATATCAACCTGTATGAAGTTGCACAGTGCTGTGGTCAAGGGAGTCTCTGGCTGTCTGGGAGGCACTTTGTGTCCTGGTTTGATTCTGAGCCTCCAGATAAGGAATGTCATCGTGATTTGCTCCAGTTGCCTCCCAGAGAAAGATCTACTATCTTCCAGTGTATATAGAATAAAGAGAGATCATTAAGTTTACAGTGAACCAAATTTATAATAGACATAGACCAAAATCTGTAGTTCTAGGGTAAATTCTTAAGGGAAGTTGTTCCTTAAACAAAGAGTGCCAAAAAATGCTGCAGCAATAGCTAGAGTTAAAATGTTATTTACTCATTAATATCTTTATTATTGCTAACTTGCAAAGCTCCCATGGAGTATAACAGCAGAACATTAAAAGTATCTAGTAAAATAACAAGTGCCTATCACCAAAGAATTAAAGTCATCACTGAAGAAACAAAATGTAAAACCATAAACAAGTCTTGAACAAACAAGAAATAATCAATGCATGATGATAAAGGGAACCAAAACATCTGGCATCTCTGCCAGAAAGCTTCTACAGATGTGTTCTGATGTATGATAAGAAGAAATAACATTTCAGAGTCACAGGCGCTCAGTGAGGATCCCGCCTTCCGCTGTGGTTAAGTCCCAGTGAGGCGCAGCCAGCTTTGCTCCTGCTGTTGATCTCAACAGTCCTCCTGGCAAATTGTTCAGATTTTTGAGGGCTATTTCTGGTGTCTGGGGCAGAATCTGATTTAGCTTCATGAATGAAATGACAGAGGAAAAGCTGTGCTATTTGATGCTTCCTTGAGGCACTCCCTTCATTTCCAGATCCAGGCTGCTTCTAAAAGCAGCTGTATAACGGAGCCCAAACTTTGCCTGAGTGATCCAGTTTAGAGGTTGCTGATGGGAATAGACTAGTTGTTTTGATATATCTTTTTTTGTCCTGAAGTTCTGTGTCTGAAAGGGACAAAGAGTCTAGTGAAAAGGCTGATTAATGCTATTTCATAGAGAGAAGAATTCTTCTCACTCTTTCTTCAGATATATTCTTTCAGGCTCAGCTTGCAACTCACATCTAATTTCCAGATGACAAACTTCAGTAACCTGCACATCCACAGGTAATGTCCAGCTGCCATTAATCCAGGGATTCTGTTGGAGGTTTCCATGAGTTAATAACAATAACTTCATAAGGTATTACCTAAATTAAAAATTTAATTTCTTCAGAATCAGGTGTTGGGCTGGTAGATGAAGATTCACTGCAATGGTACTTAAAAAAAAAAAAAAATCAGAAAAAAATAAGACATCTGTTTGATTCATAAAATATTAATAGAGCTGACTGTGGATGCTCTACCTTTAATGCTGTATTTGCATACTTTTGCTTATGGCAGGACACACAAGAAGTCACTTTAAAATAAAAAAAATACCTGACTGGCTGCTGCAAAGATCATTTGTCAAGAGAAGAATGCTGTGGAGGGAAACTCTGACCTCTAAACCTGCAACAACAACAAAAGCCAGTGTTTTAAAAAGTTATTTTGAAGCCTAAATAAACCTTGACAGATTCCCCTTAAACTTCTTTTACAGTGATTAATTTCCAACTAGGGAAATATTGACTCTGAGAGAAAATGAAAATATTTCCATCTTTTTTCTCTCTAACACTGCATTATAAGATCATTTGACCTACTCTATAGAGTGGAAAATCACTATCAGTCTTGATGTTATTAGATGGATCAGATTTCACATCTCTCTCCCTCTGTTTTCCTTTGCTTCCCCTGTATCAGCATGTCATCTTCCCGGCTCCCTCCCCTTCAGTCTGGCTGGAGGAGGCAGAGCCCTTGGTGCTTGCGTTGCCTGGCAGGGCAGGGTGGCTGCCCTTTTTGTGGTTTGATTGTGAGAATACAGGGGGCAGTCAGAGACTTGAGGAAGGCCATGAGAAAAAAAATATGCCTTGCTCAAGATAGTAAATGGACACAGTTATGGTTACTCACCTTTGTGTTGGTTGTATTCCCTCTCTCTGTGGGGAGGAGTGGTCCATTTCAAGAATCACAGCTATTTGTCCCATCACGCACACTCCCTCCCCATTTCCCCATGGATCTCTTCTTATGGGCTTGACTAGATGCTACAAATGCCATAGGAATTTTCCAGAGGGTTTTTGATCACATGATACCTACACACGTATGTATACTTCAGCCTCAGATTTAATAGGAGGGCAAATAAATTATAGCCACCAACCCCAAAAATTACTTTTTACCTGCCACTGATACCTTTAGATGTGACAGGTGCCTACCAAATTTCATTCAAGACTGCTTCCATCCTACTGAGCTGTGCTCTAAAGTGCATTTACTGTCCTCTAAAGAGTGAGGGAAGGAGGAGCAGGGTGCACCAGCTGGATAGAGAGACAGGGAATCCAGCAGAGGAGCAAGCTTGAACATGAAAGCTCCATTGTTTATTATATGTCCCACTGAAATTCTTCATGATAGAATCCACACTAAATTTCCTAGAGTTGCTACAGCCATTGCTCCAAAAATGTTCACAGCCTGTGTGCATATCCTATTAACTTGTTTGGCTTCAGAGGCAGCAGGAGACAGAACGTCTTCTATAGCAAATGTATGTTTGATCCTTGCAGTTTCCAGCAGAATTAGCTAGCTTAAACAAGATGAAGAGCAATTAAAAAAAAAAAAAAAAAAAAAAAAAAAAAAAAAAAAAAAAAAAAAAAAAGTCAAGCCCAGATCTCTGTGTCAAAAGAGACATAGAGACATCTCTGTGTCAGAAGAGACATCATTCCGCTTCATGGAATATCCTTCAAGCTTTCCTTGGAAAGATATGAAATGTAGGTTGCTCATAGTTCATTGCTTTAGTAAAAATGGTTGTAAAATACTGTGTGTCACAGCCCTGAAGATTTGCTTCACCATGCTTCCTTCCTGCAGCAAACCTCTGAAGGAAAGGATTATTTGGTTTTGTATGAATCTGGGGAAAAACTGAAGTTAAGGATTCTTGTAAAGGCAGAAGATACTAGTGGTCAATAGATACTGACTGCATAATATATTCACCCCTCCACAGCACACACAATTAGCATCCAGATGAATTAATATGTAGATAAGCACATAGAAAAATAAATACTCTTCTATTACAGAATCCTTCCTTAGGGTGAGGTGCTGAGTTCCTTTCACGGCTAGCAACCAAAGCAAGGATTCCCAATGCAGGGAATCCTTCATTCAGGTAGGGCACAATTTATGAAATCTTTGAAGGATATTTTTACTAGGCTCCAATGTAACAGTTTGTTCCTAGGCACTCTCATCCAATGTATAGGTGTTAAAATTGCATGTTTCTGGCTCTTTTAAAATATTGTCACGTTGTTTTCTACAGATTACTTTATAATGACATGTTTACTATATTTCTGTTTTTATGACTTATGATGCACAGTAGGCATCAGGAGTTTAAAATGGTAACTACCCACCGAAAGGTGAACAGCTGAAGCTTGTATTACTGAGAAGAACTTCTCGGCTTAGGTCCATTGACTGCAGTGCTGGTGTGCCAACCTAGCGACTACAGTCCAAAGATGCCAAATCTGTTAAATAAAAGCTGGATGAAATTAAAAGTTTACACTTTCCTGACATATATAAATATATGTTAAAAATGAGCTCTTTCTTCATTTTATCAGTCTTCAGCCAACAGCTTCTGATGGTTTGACTGTATGTTGCATAAGGATAGATACATGAAGAGTTAATGAACTTGAAAAGACTGAGTAAATATTTCTTTCAAATTGAAAATAGGCTCCAAGCCAAGTTTTCTTTAGGCCTATTAGCCAGACTAAGTCCGGAGCAGAAATGTTGAGTAGGACTGTATTTTCTATCTCTCACCCCTCCATTTCCACTGTGCTCACTCCCCTCATGTTGGAGTTCCTCAAAGGTTGTTTCAGAAGATTCTCTTCTCTTTTGACTTCTTATAGGTGGCAACTTCCATCATTTCCCTTGGAAGGCTGAGGTAGTCAACCCTCAAAGAAAGTGTTGCTGGGTCTAGGGTCTGACCTGACCTCTATAAGCAGCAGTAGACACAACCCCTTCTGCTGCCTGATGTGACTCCACCAGCTTTCAGTGTTTGGTATCTTGAATGAATATGACCTTGTAATACCTTTAATGAACCAGACACTGCAAGAACCTTTCAGATGTCATCTCGATTCACTCTAAAGCTTCCCCGTTCACATTCACAAGAATAAATATGTTTGATTTTGTTTTTGGTTTTGTTTTTTTTTTTTCTCAATGAGTTCTTCCTTTTTCTCTGGAAGGGACCAGAGCCTTCTACAGGAGAATGGGCTAGTGGCCACTGCTCTGCAATGGACCTCCTCAGTGTATCTTGGTTTTGCCCTGACATGGATTAACCAGGGGGAGAAATGTTTTACCCAAAACCAATTACCACAGAGTCATCTGTTTTCTGGGATAACATTTCCCCATAACATATGAAACTGCCTGGCAATACTGTGTCTTAGTGGGAGTTGTGAGATAAGACAGAGATGAATGAGGGCAGGGTGGTCCTGCCAGACTGTACAGGGAATCTGAAGGGAAAAGAAGGAGTTTCCTTTGTGATAAGGAAATCAGGGCATGCCTACTACAACTTGTCACTCTGCCTAGTTAGAGAGGGGAGCAAGGGCTGGTCAAACCAGAAGAAACAATGCGTATGAGGAAATACTCAGAGCCGGATGCTGAGCTGGCAGAAACCACCATAGGTCCACTGGAGGAAACTGGTTGATTTATATCAGGCCTGGCTGCAGAATTAGGATAGAGTATTCAGAGCTGAGATTTACTATTGAAAATTGACAGTTTTGTGGGGGCAGGGGAAGAAGGCCTGCCAAATAATTCACAGAAGAAGACTGGGATAACTTGTGCTCTGAGCAGAGCCAAACTACACACATGCTGTGCAGTTGCAGATACGCCAAATTCTGGAGCTCTACATCACCCATTTGCAAATGTCAAAATGCAGCAATGATGCTTTTTCTTAATTAGCCACTTACATGTTGGAAAGAATTTGACAACTTATTTATCCTCACAATGGCCAATAGGCTCATTATCTTCCCACCTCAAAACCTGATGTTTTGGTAAAAGAGTGAATTACCCGATAGGTTCACACAGCAAGACAGATATTTTTGTTCGGCAACTGGTTGCTGATTCTTCCAGGCCCAGTGTACCAGACTATTTCTTTAGTGAAGACGTCACATTCGTGCACAAGCCCAGAGAAAACAGACAAGCTCTCGAATACAGAAGCTCTTCTTCAGCACTGCTGAAGATATATTTCTGAGACAGATACAGCAGTCTCCAAGCTACATACAGGATGGGAGTTACTGCCCTGTCTTCTGAAAGTTAGAACCTGCTGCTTGCTTTCCCTCTTCACTCCTTATCTCCCTTCCAAACTGTTCTTCTCCTGTCTTCACTTCTTCTCCACTGCCCATTCCTCACAGCCAGCTGGGCTTCCTTGTCCACCTTTGTTTCATGTGCATAGAACAGTCACACTGAAAAAACTGTGATTTTCCTTGAGGATATTTTCTATCCAAGAATGGAGCCTAGTTTTTCTTCCTGCCTCTTACATAGGCAGCTTGGGTTTCAGAGAGGGACCTTGTTGCATCTTCAGATCTGCAACTGTAGAAGCAGCTGGAACTCAGAAGATAACATTCCTTTTGCCAGCCAGTTTGTCAGCAATCCCTTGCAAGGACTTGTGCAGTGTGTGTGCTGTGTTTTTTGGAAAACTGCTATATATTTTGTTGCATTATTACTGCTGTTGGCAGTGTTACATTGTTATCCAAGGGCTCCGAACAGAAATAAGGGTTTTGTTTTTTTTCTTAGTAGACACTACAGAGATAAAAATCAAAAAAGCTGATGCTGATGTAAAATACTGTAACTCTTTCACCTACTCAATAACAAGAGGAATAGCATGAAACAGTAACAAAGCAAATTACTTTTTCATAAATTATAATAATTGCCCTTCTTTTCTGATCATTCCTGGTGGGATGTGTAAACATTCTGGCATGAATGAGAGTGAAGAAGTATTTAATGAAGAAAACTTCAAGCTGTTAAAAGAGATGCTGGGTATGTAACAGGAAAGATGACTGTGTTAACAACATATATATATTTTTTTAAGAAAAAAAAGCTTAATTTTATCCCATTTCCTTAAAATTTAAAATGAAATGTAATAGTGATGGAAGAGTTGAGGTCCAACCAAACAGTGACAAAGTGCCTTGTGCTGTCAAGGGTGCAGCTCCCCTATGGAGCTGGGGATGTTCATTTGCACAGCAACAGGTCCTCCCAGGCAGGGCAACCAAAGGCCTGAAAGAGAAGACAAAATGGGAGGAGAAATGGCAGGATTGCGGTGTCTCTTGACCACCCCTCTGCTTAGGAGAGGAGGGTGCATGCCAAGGGGAAAGACAAGGGGACACTGAGGAGAAAACAGGAGGATAGGTTTCTCCTTCTCCCACTAGTAGGGGTAGTGCAGGGAAAAGCAGAAGAAGCATACATAGAAGAAGAAGAATAAAAATGCAGGTGATGTCACACAGGAGGGGTAAAGTTAAGAATGGAACAGATTTTAAAAAAGGGAAACTGAGACCCTCTAAGTCAACAGGGCTTAAAAAGAAGACCATTATCCTGGCTGCACTGTCCTGCCCACGAGTCAGTGTGTTCTTCTCCTCAGAAGCAGCTCCTCCGGCAAGGCCTTTATTTACTACTTTTTAAAACCATAAGGAACCTGAACTATGTCATTTCTACTTGCTAATTTAACCACTCTAAGTTCACAGAAAGCATTTTGTACAAGGGACATGACCTGACTTGTTAGCACCACATGTTGTAAGATACAGAAAAGGATCTTTCATACTTCAGAAGTCTTGTTTCTCAATTGCCGGTCTCTTACTTTTTAACTTCTTTGCCGTTTTGAATGGATTTCAAAACAAATCAACAGACACATAGGGTCTTTGGTTATTTTTGGCCAGAGTTGGATAAATGAATAGTCCAGAAAGTTTCTGACATTGTGCCAAATGTCTATGTGCCTAAAGTTTAAGAGTCATGTTTTCCAGGAAACCTTGAAGTTTGCCGAGATTTATGCTTTTGATATTGTCATCCATTACTGTATTCAAAGGAGTTGTCTGCATAAAGGTTGATAGAGGGCAGTCAAACCTTTTGCACTGAGCAAATTATATCATTAGGTGTCTGCCTGTGGGTCAACTTGTTCTCAAGCCCCAAAAACTAAACACAGCTGAGATCTAAATCCCTTGACAAATGAAGACTGTGAGCAAGGATCATGAATAACATATGGCAAATGGAATTTCCAAACACCGTGCTGCCATACAATATACACCTGATAAATGGTTGTCTACAGTGATGCTGTTGAAAAAGGCACTTGATGCAAGCCTCATGCATGGCAGAGAAATATTAACAGAATTTTACAAGACATTTCAAAGCTGGCAAAGCCTTTATCCAAATGTGTTGTCTGGTCCTGCCTTCCCCAGGTAAGGATAGCACCCTTGTTTTCTTGTACATGGAGACAAAGAGAGGTAATAATTTGACTTGTCATGCCATAAGCCTGTGGGGCAAGAAGTGTTCAAATAAGAACAAAAGACAGAATTTTGGTAGGGACAAGAAAGAAAAGGAGAAGATTAAAAAAAAGGACAGCAAAATATTACCCAAGATTAACTTTTAGGTGTATTTGTAGCCACAAAAATTTAAAGATGACATAACATTGTCCTAGAGAAACAACAAACTTGTCCAGTTAAACAAAGATGAGAAGACAAGAACCACTTTTCCTGATTATCTAAAATGCTGACTACTGTGGGGCAAACCTGAAAATGGACCGCACACAAAACAACTAGTTTTGGCAAAAAAGCGGGATGCTGCATCTAGCCCCATCTGGGCAGCATCATGGCCCCAAAATCAAAACATGCCACAAGGAATTTGGCCAGGACCCTAAAGCAGTGTTCAGAAAGTGACAAGGAAGTCTTTTGACCAGAGACAGCTTTGTATCTTAGTTAAAATGAATAGTACGTTATTTTCTGCTGGTTTTTTGGTAATGATTTCTGGAGTTGTTAGTAACTTTGGTATCCTTCACAAATGTTTCTCTCTGAACAATGAGAACACTTTCTCACAGTAGCCTGTGAAGGTATCTCCAGCCTAACTTTATGTATGCACATGCACAAGTATAAGTGTTTGTTACTGCTGGCTAGCCTCTTGAGGTGGTAGTTACCCTTAATGAGGTCTAGGCAAATAATAGTAAAAATAATATAAAAGTTGCAAATGGCTTCTTTTCAGAAAAGGTGTAAAAAAATTAATAATTTTTCAATGAAGTAATTTTTTTAGCTAAGAAAAGAAATTGCAGGATAATTGGGATATTCTATTTTAATTTAAAATTCCATGTTTTCAGTGCTTTCTTTGGAAACAGTTTAATTTCAAACATGAACAAAATATAGGAGTGAAAGTAGCCTGTACACATATTGAAATTATTTTTTCAGATGCAAAAAATTTTCAATTTTCATTACAGTGATAAAAGCAGAAAATAGGAATTAGTATTACATTTTTTCAACAAAACAAGAAAACAGATGGATTTACTTCTAAGCTTCATCCAGATTGCTTCATAACCCTGTAAAGAGTTGCATAAGCACAAATGAGAAAGTGGCACAAGGCAGAAGTAGTGGGGAAGAGGAAGAGAATAGCTTTTCCTTAAGCCAAAATTGCCACCAAGAGTGTGGGAAAAGGAACCATGTATTCACAGGTTGCCTAAGCCAAGTAGAACTGGCCACTTGACTAAGGTTAATGGGATAAAACAGCGGTTGTATAGTAAGAATCAGCACTGCTGTGAGACCAAAGTTGCAAGTAAGTCTGGCTGTTAGGTGTCAAGTTCAACTCTCACAGATTGCTCAGTGTGGTCTGAGAGCCAAATTTTCAGATGTTCGTCCTTGTAGAGAATAATGCACATGTCACTCAGGGTCTGTGCTTGCTCAGACAACACCTCCATTAAGGCTTCAGAAGAGAGATTTTCCTGCCTAGAGGTCATGTGGAGTCTGTAGTCAGGCTGGTGTGTAGTTCGGGGCATGGCTAAGCACAGCACCAGTCACAAAAGGCAGTGTGTCGAGAAGGTAACAGTTAAGATTCACTAATTGCATGAACCCAAGTCTGAGAATTTTTCTTACTGCTGCTACTAACTTCTACAGTTTGAACTAAAATGCATGGATGTGCAAGTCAGGATTGCTTGGGGAAATCCTACAGTCTGCATCATGTAGGAAGTCAGATTAGATGATTGTAACACTTTCTTCATGACAGAAAAATTCATGACACTATTAGATGTTTTGTTAAATTGCAGTCTAAGTGATAAGCAAAATTAATAGATCTCTGTATTTCTCTGGGTGGTCCATCCATAACATGGGAATGTTTGTGTTTCTGTGTTCTGATCTGCTTGTACATATAATATATATATGTGTGTGTGCATGGACCTAATGCTGATAAACAAACAACCTTATTCTCAGGCTGATTTCTTAAAAGCTCTGTAGAAGACTGAGGGGACATGCTTTACATACTAATTTTGTGCATAAAAGTAAATCTTAGTCAAATTAGCCATACTAGATAAAAAAGCATCCCCTTGCATTTCAGTGGGGCCATTTGCATGAGTAAACCTTTGCAAAATTGGTCTCTAAATGTTGCTTAAAGTTGCAAAGAAGCTTAAGTGCTGAACATGTCTTCTGTGCATGTTTCTTTTTAGCCTGTTCCTGGCTCTATACCATCACATTTTCTTCGCAGGAAACATCTATGCTAAATATCACTGTCAATTCCAAGACAAGAGACACATTCAAAAGCACATGGAAGCTTTTTTGTTACCATAAGTTGCCCGCAGAGGGTCCATTCATTCTGTTTGCTTGTTCCACTGTGTAATAGCTCAACTCAAGTATCAACAAGATAAGCTTTTAAAAGCAGAATATTCCCAGCTGTTGCGGTCAGGCAGCAGCAGCAGGTTCCTATCTGAGGACAGCAGAACAATCCAGTGCACCCGCCGCGATGGCAGTGTCGAGGGGAAGCATGTGTTCTCTGTACACAGTAGCGAAGGGTCCAATAGACAGCAATTAGCACCAGCAGAATGAAGATGAACGGTCATATACATAACCTTAATAAAAATGTCACAGAAGAGAAATCTCACACCATATGGATCCATGCTGAACTTTTTTTTTTTTTTTAAGGAACAACACAGCTCCATTTCTTTATAGTCTTTTGCATTTTTTCTTCCTATTTTTTTGCAACTTTTTTCCCCCATATGCAAAATGGGACTGCTGTTTCATGTGGAAAAACAAGGAATATTACATTTTCATTTCTGTGTTTTTATATACCTACTCAGTCTCAGATTTCCGTCAAAAGTATCTCCCACTCAGCCTTAGCAACGTGAGTAGATTACTTGAATGTCATTAGAACTCATTTCCATTCACTTTTCAAAAGAGCTCCACCAGAATTTGCAAGATTTTTTTCCTGCCAAATTAGTGTAGCACTGAAGTGGGTATTGCTTTTTCTCAGTCCTGCTACTTACATTTTGATCATGGCAAAGAATATAAATTTAATTATTATAAATATTGCTGTTACAAATAATAGTCTTTAAATTATTTTGGCAAAAAAGGGTTTGAAGTAAGAAGCTGCTTTACTGTCATCTTGGTGATGTCATTTCCATTTTTCTACCTCAGGATAAAAAACAAAGATCAGGAAGAAAAATTGATAAAGGGATGCTGGAGAAGGAAGAAAATCCTTCCCTTAAAAAGTGTCATAATACAGTTTTGTGCTTATTCTTTTCAGGTTTTTTCTTCATCTTTCACTAATCAAAAAAGAACTTTATTGATGCTTTAGAAACTCCATTTGAGGTCTGAAAACAGCAAGTTTTGGTCCTTTCAGCTTTTTCTCTACTCCCAGTAATAAGAATCCTGTGATTAGAATGTAGCTGTGAATTTTGTTGATTACATTAACAGAAGATAGAGCTGGAGAGGACCTCATGAAGTCTTTTGAATACCCCTTTGCCAGTACACAGGACTGACTATTCGTAGCTGGAGATGTTTGTCTGAAGACCTTTGGTGAAGGAGATTCTACCATCTCTATCCTTCTTCTCCATGTAAAATATCTGACTGCTTTCTTATTTCTAAACCTAGAAAGCTATTCAAATATTAAAGGACACGAATCTCCCATTTTGCAAGGGAGAATTGCCTGTTTTTGTCATATAGACATGGAGAACAGATTAAGCCTTTCCTTGTTGTTATAGCGTCTTGCATACTTGCAGACTGTTGTCATGTCTCCCTCTGTGTTTTCTAGATTAAACAAAATTCTTTCGTGCCATCTCCCTGTCCTCTGCATCCATAGGGATGTTTTCTAGACTTCTGGTTATTCTACTTGTTCACCTCTAAATTCCCTGTTTACTTGTAGCCTTCTGGAAGGGTGATGACCAGAACTGGACATGGTACTCCAGCTGAGACTGTGTCAGTGCTGAAGTAGGACAAAAGGATTATTTTACATATTTTGCAGATTACATTTCTGCAGATATATCACATCTTTTCTGCAATAGAAAAGAACCAACTTACTATCTCCTATCGCCATTGGTTCTCCAAGGAAAAGATTGACATGCCAATAAAATGACAGGCCACAACTTCAAAACATGCAGAGGACAGAGAAATTGCAGAAAACGCAACCATTTTACACAGGATTCAGTCCTTCCAACAAATAAGTTATATGAAGTATTTTACCCATGGGAGCATTCCCACTGAAGTCAGCAATATTTCTCACTTGTGCAAAATTTGGTTGTGTAACTAACCACTAGGGGATTGGGGCCAGGCTATTTCAGAGAAAACACAATGAAAAAATCCAAGCAGGAGTCTAGAATTCTCCTGCCCCTTGTGCCTCTCCTTTCCTGTTAATCTAGTGTAGCATTTCTAAGGTTGAGGACATGAGTGGACAGGGACACCTTGATCCAGTCCCTGGAACACTTTTTCCAGGAAAGTAAATTTAACAAATCTTTATTTAGAGAATGCAAACATTATTATCTCAAGGAACAAAAAAGAACACAGAAATACATGCAGGAACATGAGTGTAGACTAATGCTAGCATGAAATCTCATCTTCCCCCTAGTCCCCCTAGTTTAGCTTTAGTGACGACAGCAATCCACTTAGAGTATGCACTAAGCCGTGACTATCTTCTAACTGTGCTCACTTGTAGTCATACTGCCATATACCTCTCTAAACAGAAGGGAAACGGATGCATGCTTACAAAAATGGTCTTTGACAATTTTAAATGGAGTGAATAATGAATCAGTTCTGGCTCAAAAGCCACAGAAGGCTTTCTTCCTTCCCCAACCCCTTACTACACACTCCCTCTATGATCTGAACATTAACTCTTAGGCACTATTGACTTAACGTGATTCAGGGGTGGCTGGTTTGCATCATTATTTCTAAAATCCCTCTTACTATCTTGCATATGTCAAAGTCTGATAAGAAGGAAGAAGGATGAAGCTATTTATAATTCAGAATGACTGTTACCAAAAGGTATTTAAAACCAAATCACAATAAGACAGACTTTACTTTTAAATCAGCTTAAACAAAAGACACAGTTGGAAAACAATTAGTAAATCTGACAAAATTAACTTTGACCTCACAATCTTATAAATGCCAACACAGCTTTTCTTCCAGTGTCAGTGTTCATGCGTGCCTGTGTGTGTATTTTCAGCAGTGCTGTAATTTCACAGCAGAAAGCCATACTGAGATTTAAGTCTTAGGCAAGAATTATGCTTCACTGGTCAGGAGCTCCCCTTGGGGGACGTGCTATTTCATTGCTTCGTTATGCTGGAAATCCATCTGTACAGAAAAGTCAGATTACTGTTTCATTCTTCTCATTATTTCTGGTAAGCAGACATCATCTCCCAGCCCAGTCTTTTGGTCATCCTCACTCCTCAGCTCACAGAGGAGGGTCTTTTTAGGTTTCTTCATAATTTCTCTTAATATTGCCCCTCAAAAACCACAGGTGAAAATATAAACTCTCTACATTCCATCCAGACTGTGAAAGGAGATTGTAACACTTCAGTAAACACATAAAAAATGTTCTGGTGAAGGTGTCAATATGAGAAGTCGGAAGGAAATTCCTTTCCCTCCTGAATTTACCAATCCAGTCATTTGCATGCCCTTGCCAGCTGGTGCCTGTTCTTTCCCCTTCTTGTCCAGACCATCCACAGCCTTCCCTGGTGAGAGCAGTTTGCACGTCCTCCCTCTAGAAAGAGACAGTTCTTTCTGTAGTCTGAGCACATCCAGCAGCCTGGTCTGCGTCTTGGCTGAGCCAGCTCTGAGTAGTAGGTGGGACCACAGCCCTCCTGAGGTCTCTTCCTTCCTATGTAATCCCATGGCATCCACATGGCAGCCACCAAGTTGCCATGAGGCTGGAGGAGCTCAGGGAACAGCTGGGAGGTCTCTTTTGGTCATCATGGTTTGGGGATCCTCCTAGCCATCTTCCTCAGTAGACTTATTGTCAGTGTCCTGAGTAGGCACGCGCTACCTTGATGGTTTCTCTATTGGGATATTTCCTTTCTGACCCAATGTTTCAGTTATTCCTGCCATGTAGGCTTGAGCTCTCACCACTGCCTTGACTGGTAGAGGCTGGAAATGTATTGTTCAGCTTTGGCTTGCTAAGGTGAAGATCTGTAAACATGGTTCCCAGAGTCATAGAATCATAGATTGGTTTGGCACAGAAACAACCTTCAAAGATCATCTAGTCCAATCCCCCTGCAATGAGCAGGTACATCTTTCACTAGATCAGGTGGCCCAAAGCCTCATCCAACATGACCTTGAACACTACCAGTGATGGAGAATCCAAAACTTCTCTGAGTAACCCGTTCCAGCATCTCATCACCCTCATCATAAAAAATTTCTTCCTTATGTCTAATCTAAATCTATGTTCTTTCAATTTAAAACCATTGCCCCTTGTCCTGCCACTACAGGCCCTACTGAAAAACCTCTCTCCATCTTTCTTAGAAGCCCCCTTTAAGTATTGAAAGGTTGCAATAAGGTCTCCCCAGAGTCTTCTTTTCTTCAGGCTGAACAACCCCAACTCTCTCAGCTTTTCTTCAGAGGAGAGGTGTTCCATCCCTCTGATCATTTTTGTGGTCCACCTCTAGACTCACTTCAACAGGTCCATGTCTTTCTTGTGCTGAGGACTCCAGAGCTGGACACAGTACTGCAGGTGGAGTCTCACCAGAGTGGAATAGAGGGGCAAAATCACCTCCTTTGACTTGCAGGCCACGCTTTTTTTGATGCAGTCCAGGATATGGTTGGCAGTCACCTAGTCTTTCACAGTTTTCTCTCATTGAGCTGTTTCCTTGTCCAGCCACCAGGCAGCAAAATGGGATAACTTGCTGGCATTTCAAGGGTCTCAGTTATTTGAGACCTGTTAACTACTGGATGACACACATTTTTTGCTTTCTGCAGCTCTATGCAGCAATTTGTATGTTACTGGATCAGTTCTAAGTTCAAGGACTGGGTTCATGTCTTGACTCTTTGTTGGGAAGACAAAGCCTGGGCAGAATCAACCCTGTCCTTGTAGTCTCCCCTCTTCCACAGTAAGGAAACTCAAGGTGACAAGCCAGAGGAGCACCAAAATGAACTCCCTGGAGGAGGGGCTGAAGCCCAGATCCCTGGCCCTGCACTGGCACTTTCCAGCACACAGGGCTTGACGAAGACCAAAAGCTATGGGTGAAATATCTAGGCTTGCTATTCATGCTGCTGCTGTTGCTGCTGAGTTTCTGCTATAGATATGCAACTTCCTCCATTTTGCCTTATCAACATGACACTTTCTTGCAAGCTCCAAGACCCAACCAATCCTTCCATTTACAGGCTGTTAGAAAATTTTAGATGCTTAATGGAGCATCATATCCCCTTGATGCTCTTTCAGTCAGAACTGCAGGACATGACACCTTCTCTCAGTAGTTTTTTACTAGGGTAGCACAGACTTAAATTCATTTTTTCTCATGCAGAGGAATGCATTACCCACCTTCCTAGACTCTTTTACATATTCCCTCTTTCCACACTTAAGGACATAGGCATCTGCCAGCTGAGCTGTTTACTATCTGCCCCCAGCCATCTTTCTCAGCCAGCTCATAACATTTTGAAGTATATTCCTTGATCATCACCCCTCCCTGGACATGCTAGTGAGATTACAGCAGGTGTCTGGACCTAGTTTGTCCATTGCTGGCTATCAAAAGGTAAACGTCCCAGCTCCATTAGTCTGTGAACTTAATTTTTGAATACAGCATGCAGTTCATGCAATCCATGAGAAGAAATGGCCAAATTTGATTTGAAATTGCTTTAAAACCTGCCATTTTATAAATATTGCTTTAGTCCTGTTGGCAATTGTGTTCTTAATTTTAGATAGAAAATGGGTTTACATGTAGGTTTTAGAAAAATCCAATGTGCAGGCTATTTTTGAAGCTTATTAATCAATTTAAAGATTAACCTATTAATTTTAAATGAATTATACTTTGCTTTCAGTCCAAAACTACATTTGTCTGTGTAGTGATGGCCACTTATTAATGCTTTTGTTGAAAAGTACTATTCCTTTTGGCTCTATTTATCTTCAGAAGACAGGTCCAGAATATGGGCTTTCATTTAAAAAAAAAAAAAAAGTCACCCTTTCTGGCACTAAAAATCATTTTGAGAACCTGAACCAAAGTATGATAGCTTGCCTTCCACAGCCTGGAGACAGCGTAAAACTATAGCCATGCTGTGTGAACCACTTCATTCATCTCAGCCTTCGCTTTGACTTGCTCATTTGTTATTTATTTACACGCTATAAGCCAGACTCTCTCCTGTGCCAGAGCTCCACTCAGTGCAGTTTGGAGATGGGTCATAAGGAAGTCATTATAGCTCTCCCCAGTTTTGGGAGTACTCCTGGCCTCCACACGATCTCTCCTGGTTGCCAGGCAGTCCTTCGTTAGACCTTGAATGAGGCTCTTAATCATGCATTAACTTCAATGTGACTTAAGGATATGCCAAAACTGTGGCACATGCTTCTTTTCCTGGTGTATACAATCTTTAAAGAAAGTGGTCTGATTTTGTAAAGGTCCTGACAGCTAAGTTTTCTGAGCCTTCATGGTGCATGATATGGTAGAACTTAGGCCATTTTTGGTGAAAATACTTAATCCAAACACCGATTCAGAATTATATGCAGCCATCTGTGATGAAAAATAATTCACAATTCTGTTTCTTCAATGTTTGGTGCAACCGAGATGGAAGCTTTCAGGAACTTCTGTAATATAAATATCACTTGTAAAGAAACATCATTGGAAGATCCTTCCCAAGATAAAAGGTTAAAAGTTATGGCAGGATGGATACCACTACTGGCAAACTTTTTTGCCTCCCTCTTGCTTGGTAGTGAGCACCACTGCCCAGGCATTTCCCAGACAACTGCAGGACATTAGAAGAGCCCGGAGAGTGACTGCTGCATTCTGAGCTCATCCCACCCACTTCAGGCACTCCAGGGAGATGCCTGGTCACCATGGGCTCATGTAGTTAGAAGAGAAACATATCTCCAGATAGCAACTCTGGCTGCTTGAGTTCATCACCTACTTTAAAGGGAGCAGAAAACAACTTGGATCCTAACATATGGGCTGCTGTGAAGGTCTAAGGTTAAGTGAATGAGCTTTTTAACTATTTATCTCCACGTCTGAATACACTGAATACTCTTACGGAAAGATAATGATGAATTTCCCTCTGTGACTTCCTTTGTGAATTAACTTAAATGTTTATTGTCTTGATTGTTTATTGTCCGACAAATATTAAATTATTCTTGGAACACTCCTGTTCAGTGTCAGGACCTAATGGACAGCTAGGGAACTGAGGCCCCAGAGGATTAAACTCATGAGTTTTCACTCCTCTTCAGGGCCTAGTGTGAAATACCCAAGCCCTATTTTTTTCTGATTTTTTTTTTTTTCTATCACAGCAGATTTCCCTCTGACCGAAATTGCTTAGCCCATCTGTAGAGAGATCTGTGGTGTCTCCTCAAGCATGCTTGTGCCAAACGCTAGGGCAGAAGCCACATACTAGCAGAAAATGTGTGTGAAGCTAATATCTCAGGGGTACTGTCCCTCAGTCAAATATTGCTCAATAAGCCAGGGGATTGGAAAGTTACTGGGTAATGGAGTAATTGACCTGCATAATGATACAGATGCACATGCACACACATATGCACATGTACATAGCACTCACCTGCCACTCTCATTTATTCAGAAAGCTTTGCTAAAACACTAGCATGTATTTAACAACTTGTTACAAGGTACAAGCACAGGAGAACCTAGCTGAAGTTTCATGGACCACCTTACTCCTAGCATTTTCTACTTTCTGACTTCTTGATACAGTAATAATTTTACAAAATTTCTTTTTATAAAATTCAAGTAGGGAAGCATTCCTACTTCAAACTGCAAAACTTCTGAAATACCATGCTGAGGCCAATATAGTTTGACATGTGTCTGCTTTTCGGAGGCTCCTTTCACTGTGTGTACTTAAGCTATTTGTGTTAACAGGGGAACAAGACAGAACTTGTTGCTTTTTATTTTCCTTGTGGACCACTGTTAGCAAAGCATGAAAGTGCTTTGCCAGTGGGTTTCAGAAATATTTATCTAAGGCAGTAGGATAAAAAAACCTCAGTTCACTTGGGTTCCACCCCAGCCTCTGAAGTTCTCTCCTCCTGTCTGATGCTTTCCTTCTGCTAGACCCTTTTCTTTCTTCTGTACATGCTTACCTCCTCCTCCCAGTTTTATTCTGCACACCTGCTTGGTCCAAATCTCTCAAGACCTTCCTTTCTCTTCACGGTTTCTTTGCTTAAATAGTCCTCAAGCACTGTGCCAGTCATCTGCTTCCCCCACCTCCCAAACCAATTTTCTGTCCATTAAAGCCCCAGGCTTTTCCAAGACCCTTACCCAGTCTTCAGGACACTGCTGCAGTGAAAGCCTGAGACACAGAGTGCCGCTCTTGCTGTTCTGGATCCCACCTGCAGCTCAGGTCACACCAGGCATGGAGCAGCATTGCTGGATAGGTTCTTGATATTACTGGGCAAGGCATATGGGTCAGCTGCTTCCATGGGCTGTGAAAAGGTTGAAATGCTTAGTGAGAATAGATTCCTGAGAAAATGTTAGCTGTTAAAATAAACATCTGTATTCAGTACACTTAGTGTTATTTTTCAAAGCAAATCTGGTAAGATTTGAGTTAAAGATGAAGATGGTTCATACTTGGTCAGCTGTTGTAGTTTAACCTGTCTGGCAGTCAAACACCACACAGCTGCTTGCTCACTTCCCCACTCCTCCACCTACTCAGGGAACAGAGGAAAGAATTGGAGGGGTAAAGGTAAGAAGACTCGTAGTTTGAGATAAGATCAATTTAATAATCAGAGTAAAATAAAACTTACAATAATAACAATAATAAAAATGATAATAATAGAATATACAAATGAGTGATGCACAGTGCAATTGTTCACCACCCACTGATAGCATCCTGAAGGACCAAAAACCCTGAACCTTAAATCACAATCCTGGAAGAGAGAGAGACCCTCTGTCTGGCCAGCCCTCATTTATATACTGAACATGACATTTTATGATATGGAATATCCCATTGGCATATCCCAATGCCAATTTGGGTCTTCTAATTTTACTGTTCCCCCTCAGTTTCTTCTGTGCCTACAGACTAGCAAAACATGGAAAGTTGGAAAGTCTTTGATTTCCCAGCAACAACCAAAACATCAGTATATTATCAACATTCTTCTCATACCAAATCCTGTAATGAAACCAAAACACAGCACTATTCTAGCTACTAAGAAGAAAATTAGCCCTATCCCAGCTAAAACCAGGACATCAGCACAAAGGACTGCTTCTCTACCAAGTCTGAAATGCCTTCTGGAAAGCATGGAGATACTTGATGAAGAGGTTGTCAACGTTAAAAAAAAAGAAAGAAAGAATAAAACAACATATTTTTTTCCCCAGTGCCTGGCTCAGAAATGGCTGAAGTATTTTGCTCTATTAAACACATAAAGATTAGCTTGACACGTGGAAGATAACAGTACAGCCAGTTAACCTCTGATAAAGTTATAAGCAGCCAGAGATAGAGTTAGAGATCTGATGAACTTTCCTGGGAGATGCACAGCTTTGCCCCTGATAACAGTAATGCTCCCCTTAAGACCAGCAAATGGGGGAGCCATCTCCACAGGGGACAGGTATGTCTCAGAGTAGGTATTGCTGCTATGTAGTGGCAAATGGCACAGTGTTAGTGCATCCAGCTCACAGCCACTGGGGATAAATCAGGGCACTCCACACAGCATGGGGATGCAGATTGCTTCTCCTCTTCCCCAGTCTTCCTCTCCCTGAAGACTTGAGGAAATGTTAGTAAAAGCAGAAGTTCAGAGAGAAGGAACTGCATGCACTTGGTCTGTCTCAGAAGGATGCTGGAGTCCAAGAGGATCCATCCTCACTGCTTTAGGGTTTCTGAATCCCAAGTCCAGTAGGAAAAGTGCATCTCATCCTGGGATAAAACTGGGAACCATGGCAGAGGCAATGTCTCTAAGCTGCCTCACAAGTTCACATTAGATCAGTAATGTAGAACTTGCATTCAGATGCTTCCACCTTATTTCAGCCATCTCACCTGGATGCCTATTTCTATAGCCAAAGAAGAGAAGTGGGCTCCTCCAGAGTCATTCAGCTCAACTTGGGCAAGCAAACAAGTTAATCCCTCGGCCCAGCACAGGCAATCCTGTCTTACCTCCCACAGAGACCTGAGCCAGGTACATTTTGGTGGCAAAACTTGTCTTAGAAACTTCATTAGAGAACTGAATGCAAAAGTGTTTCTCAGTCTTACTCTTCCTGAAGGAGGGATTTGTACCTAGCAGAGCTTCTGCCCTAAAAGGTGTGCCGGTCTCCACCAGCACTGCATCACTGATCATATCAGTCCCGCCTAGCTGGGTGATCCTGCAGGTATCATTAATATTTTTGAAGAACTGGTTCCTAAGGTGGGAGAGAAACACATTTGTTGGCTGGGGTGGCTTCTAAATCGTAAATCATATGGTAACCCCATGTAAATGCCTTATAGAGCTTTCAATGAACTGTATCCCATAGGTGAAAGCCAACAGTAATATTAGAAATGGTGTTTATTTTATAGCCTAGAAACTGCATTTTAAATGTTAGTATAGGTTTATATGACAGTTCTATTAAATATAAAATAGACCCATTACGAAGAAAGCCCTTTACTTCTACTTTTATCTGTGTCTAAATGGCATGCCCAGCTCTGCAATTCCTCAAATGAGACATTTTTAGAACTTTATTTATGTTATAGCCATAACAAACTAGCAACTAGAAAACTATAATGGGCACAAACGGCTAATAAAAATGAGATTGTTGAAAAATACTTCTTAATAGCAATTTACAAAGGATCCTGATAAAGCAGAACTGAGGCTCCATTTCCCTGGAAATTTGCCACCGCTATAATCACAGCCATTTGGCAACAGGTACTCCCCTTCTTCCATCTGC
Source organism: Antrostomus carolinensis (assembly GCF_000700745.2). Lineage (NCBI taxonomy): Eukaryota > Metazoa > Chordata > Aves > Caprimulgiformes > Caprimulgidae > Antrostomus > Antrostomus carolinensis. The sequence goes on from NW_010340558.1 coordinate 44,452, forward strand.
TGTGACCATTTCCCACTGAGTCAGCTGAAAGCCAAGTACCTTGAGGTTATTCCCATGCCCTGCCATTAGTTGGTGCCTACTGACCCAGAGACACCCATAGGGAGTCCCCTTTTCTCCCCTCCCACTGTGTACTGGGTGACCTGAAGGGGAAGGCATCTCAAGGCTTTGTCACTTGCTCAGTAGGGAGCAAGGCAGCAAGGTAGATCTGTCCCAGATGTGCAGAGGGTGTCCTATTTGCTATGGAAACCTGCATCACTTCTCAGAGGAACTGATCTGTTTATACAAGCCAGCTAAGATGAGCATGTCAAACTTTCTGTTTATAGACTGAAAACTATTTTACCCTGAGCTCAGTAACAGCTTCCCAGGAGAAAGACTGGGTGTTGAACTCATTTCTTCTGCAGGGCAAGTTTTGTGGGATTTTGACAACGTCCATGTGGCTGCTCATGTGACATCAGAAGGAAACTTCCTACCACCCAAGAAAAAGAGGCCTTCCTCCAGACGTGCACTTGTCTGCAACAGACCTACTTGCTATCCAAGGGAGGCAAGGGTAAGGCAGCACATTCAAGTAAAGGTCAAAGTCCTTGGTCTGATCTAATTGCAGGTAGTGATGAATATCCTTGAATATAAATAGATGTCTTATCCAGTTCGACATTGTATCTACCTAAGGAAGAAAAGCTTCTGCTAATGAGTTTTTATAACCCATGGAAAACAAAAAAGTTTTGCAAAAAAACAAAAAATCTTTTAGTAAATAATCAGCAAGGGCTGAAAACATTGTATAGTGCATTGGAAGGAAGATTATTATATTGAGGAGAAAAAAAAATATATCGTAGTGTCACTTAAGATATGCACTGGAAGTTGGGTGTTCATGACACTACTGTAAGCTTATGGAGTAAGAAATAGTCCAAGCTCTGTGCAAAGTAAGATTTAAAACAATGTGGGAAGCCACTTCTGCTAGAAGCACTAGCAATAGCACCCACATACCAGGAAACTCAACCCAGTTCCCTCCTGACCAGACTCACAGCTTTCTGCAGCCTTACACTCTAGCTCATCCATCATGCTTGCTCCTAGTTTACTTTGCAATGAAGGCTATACATTATATCCTTACAAATACCTTTTTTTTTTTAATGCAAATAGGTTCAGCAGTATTGCCTGAACTATCTGAGACTAGTGTTACATGCAAAATAGAGCATACAGAGGTAGAAAAAGAGCTTTGATAATACCAGTACAGGTATACATGCAGGTACACAAACAGGTTCAGGTATAAATGCAGGTGATAGCTATAGGGTGCATTGTGAGGCTGTACTAGTGCTGGAATTTGCAAAAACTTGGTTCATTGCAGCTCTGTGGCTGCCAGAATAAAGAGTTAGCCTTCAGATAGAACACTGTTGGCTTTTGCACTGAAAATGAAAAAAAATGGCCAAAGACTAAACAAAAGAGAAAAAAAGATCTATTAAACTCCAAACAAAATTATGGCAGCAAAAATAGCAGGAACTGCAGAGGCAACATCTGTTTAGAGCTGGGCTAATCACGGTGTGTGGATTAGCCTGGCCTATGGGTAGCAGGGCTTCCACTGTAAATGCAGACAAACATTTCTTCTTTTCTTGTTTTTGTTCTAAGAGAACCAAGGAAAATAACACAAGTATTTCTCCTGAAAACTTCTAGCTAACATGAACATTAATATAGTTTCACAGCCCATTAACTGATCCAGCAACATAGGACCCTAGTTTATTTGAACTGATCCTCAGAGAATTACCAAAACAGAAAGAGTAAGCAGAATTTGGGTTGTTTTATTCTCAGAAGTAGTCAATAAGAATACTTATGTGAGCAAGACAAGTAAGATCTGACCCAAAGAAAATATGTTTGGCAAATTCATATAAACCGGAAAGTCAGTAGCAGCTATTGAGAAATCATAGTTACATTTTTAAGTTGTCCTGCTGAGGATTGCCTTTAACCACATCTCCCCTCCTCTTTCTCACTCCCCCTTCTCCCAGACTTTTGTCCCAAGTACTTAATTGTGAGTAAAATATTTGTACTGGGAAGACATCAAAGGCACTGATTTTAGAAATTCAATTTTATATAATACAAGACCCCTGAACTTCAGACAAAGTTCATTTCATCAGCTATCACTAATCATCTGAGTCTGGTGCTTTACCAACTAAAACATAGTATTATGAATAATGGATTTTCCCCACATCTGAAGTGTAAGAATAATTACAAATACGAATACCAGCAATGATAATGCTTTGCGTGATTCTATTTTCTGATTTGGCAATGAAGTGCAGAAATAAACTAATACTTTTGCTTTAAAAAATGGGTAGCCTGTAAAGCCAAAAAGTGTAAAGCAAGTACTCAACGAAGGGTATTGTTTTGCACATCTGTTCTAGCTGTTAGTTCTTTTGATCTTCCTCCTCCACTGCTTTTCATCTCTGATGTCTCACTCAAATTATGGCATTAGAAAGTGTCCAGCACAGACTAGCAGAGAAAGACCCTCTCCTCCTAACTTTCTGGGAGTGAGGATGTTAACACTTTAGGGCACGAGCATTTGATGTGATTACAACATTTTCACCTTTACCTGAAGTGATGAGATTAGAAGATGGGAGGTTCACCCTGAGCTGGGATCTG
>NW_010340558.1:47107-70211 GCF_000700745.2 Antrostomus carolinensis
GGTGACAGGGAAAGGAGATGTTCTTGGAAACATCCATCCCTGTCAGAGGAGAGTTTTCCTCCTCTTTTTCCAGCAGAAGAAACAGAGATATTATCACTTTTTTTGCAAATACCATGCATGCATACAGATCATGATCCCTCACTGGCTGATAAAATTGCATTTAGGACAAGAGTAGCCAGGATCAACACCTCTCAAAATGGATAGAATGAAGGCTAGCAAGATAAATTTAAAATTAATAGGGCCATATACTTTATTTAATGAAAGAATGGTTATACAAGATTTTGGAAAAAGGAACAGTAGTGATTTAAAATACAACTTTGATCAGATTCTGGAGTTATCTTTTCTATATGTAAAGAGTAATCTCTTTCTTGGATGACAGAAATAAAAAAAATCAGTAGTGCAAGAAGGAAAATGAGTCGATACTGCAGAAAGGAGCATATTGCTCAGTTCTTATCTGTGGCAAGCTGGTTTTCAAATGAAGACCAAAAGACAGCTGCTCCCAGAGATGTGAAAGCATAATTCACTGTAAAATCAAAGTAACATTCATATATCTCCTGAAGATATCCCATGCACAGCAGAAATGAATGGCAAAATTAGGTGCTCACCATTCCATGTGATGATGGCAAGCTCGTCTCTGCAAGAACTGACATTTTATTGGTCACCAATTGCACTGATTCTGTCATACACAGTTGCAGTTCTCTCTAGTTGTATAAATCACTGCTTTACCATTAACATTAGCAGAATATAACTCCTGAGAATGAGAAACTACAGGAAGAAAACCGCACTCTGCATTCATCTCCCAAGTCAGAATTTTGTAGATACTGTTTTCCCAATCAGCTCTGGAGCAAATGTTTGGGTTATTTTCTACAAATTCAGAGATCTCAAATCACAGTTCAAAGTAAGAGACACAAATGACAGATTTTCTACTAACATTTGTGGCTTTTTTTTTGTAATGCTTCTCCATTTTGAAGGTATGCATGTAGCATGTGCATCAATATTTTCAATATTTTCCAGTTTGTGGACCCCTGACAGTTTTCCCATGGAAATATGGGTATCTGCATAGACAGATTAAACTATTCCTGTTTGACTATAGGTTTGTTTTTCATAGCTACCTTTTGCAGATCCCACAGGAACCTTCTTCCCCATGGATCTTCGAGAGTTTTCTGACCTTATATTAAAACTCAGGTCTTACGCTGTTAATAAACAAACCTTGAAATATTTACGTTGCATTTATTTAAGCATCATGAATCTGAATGTATTCCAGAACCTTTTGTGTCTAAAGTTTTTGAGGAAAGAATAGGCCATTACTTTTTAATTTGTTAACAAACATTAGGGAAAATCCTATCAGTCTTCTTTTTTTTTTTTTTTTTTTTTTGCTTTTCCCTCCCACTATAAAATGCAGTTAAAAAATATTTCTCTGTCACTTGTATATCATGGAAGGTGTCAGAGACTGAGTTATCCTATACTGCACTTCAGAATGGCTTCCAGCTATATTATTTTTAGAAACTAGAACTATAATGAGAAGAATATTATCATATGCGTACACCCATTTAGACCAACTCTCCTCCTCTTTTTAAACTTTTTGAAGAGTTAGACATATAGATCTTAGGTTAAGCATTAAGAGGATTAAGGATTAATCCAGGCCATTCTCAGATCACTTTTCAAAAATAAGAATGAGCAGATTGGAGTGAATTTTATTCTAAACACTTAAAGAGGACACCAGTTGTAACCAGTGCAAGTGATATAGGATTAAAAAGGTCAGTGAGCAACAAGGTGGATCTATGTTTGTGCTTCTTCAGAAACTGCACTTACATTGGAAATGTATAAAAATATATTGTGTTTATACAGTCAAATAACTTGCCTCATATGAGATCATGGCTTATTTAAGGTCAGGAATAAGTTATTGCGGAAAGAAAAAAAAACTGTCCTAGAAAGAGTGAATCTCTTGACCTGGTAGCACATTTATGCAGCTGAGACTAGATTTCAGCTCTCCTGTTTCAAAGCACTGTTTCTTAACTCCTATATTGTAGCAAATGGGTGCATTAGTCATACTGAGGCACTGTAACAAGATGAAATCACAAAAACTGTGCTACAAGGATGCACTACAGTGCACTTTGGGGCTGAGCCTTTAGAACTGTGTGGTTAATTCCTAAAACCAACTTGTTTGAAAGATCTGGCTTTCTCACAGAAACATGAACAGGCTTTTTTACAGGTGTCTGATAGCAGTCTTCCTTTTCTGGATGCATAGAGGAACAATCTGATGATATTTTTAAAATACCAACTCAGTTTTCTGCTGGCTTATAGCTCAACCCCATAATGCAAAATTGTTTAGCTGGATATGATTTGAGGACCAAGAGAGTGCTTGTTGCCTCTTGCTTCCGTGCACTTCACCTTTGTCAGAGTTCTCACAACTATTCGTCTTTTACGTAATCTGGCCATATGCTGAACCACTGTCTCTGCAGCTGAGGCTCACAGCCTGACTGACTGTGTGGACACTGCCAGCGTCCCCTTCTTCTCACCTCTCCACCTTTTTACTCACATTTTTTAAAAAAAAGGGAAAAAAAAATATTTGGTGACTAGCTGGGGTAGCTAATAAAGATCTGAACTGTTACCTCTCCTCCAAAAAAATGCAAACTAAACCACCCATTGATCTGGGAGGAACTCATTAGGAAGCCAAAACCAAGTACAACAAATCATGGAAAACATCTGCAAGTGACTTCAGCTAAAATACATGATGGGAGGGTTTTCTGGGTCCCAGATAGCCCTTACTTCAACTTTCACCAAAAGCAAGGATTGCTTCTGGGTGAAGACCACCACCTCTGCTTCTGTGACTTGAAGCATCAGGCGTTCAGGACTCATGCATTACGGTGTCATTGTCAGCGCATACAAAAAGAGACTGCTGTCCTCGGGGTCACTGGGGAATATTTTCTCAATAATGAGTGGCCGCTTTCTGTAAAAGTATTTTTAGATTTGCAGAAATAAATGTTGAAGGTAAGATGGCTGTATACAGAGAAAGATTATATTCCAATAATCACTTCAAAGAGAATGGGGGGGGAAAGGCATGTTTCTAATTTCTATACAAAAACAAAGGAAGTAATTTCTTTCAAGGTTTTTTATTTGTTTTTCAAATTGCACAGTGCTCAACTTTTAAAATAATAATCATTCTTGACAGCCATTTAATAATTGTTAGTGATCTATAGCTTTATTATAAAGTACTCATCTAATGATGTATTTCCTTTACCCTAAGGGCCAAGTACAAAGCAGGGAAATTATCTCGGTGATACTTTTAATAACTTCCTGTGGGATTGCAAACTCTGGCTGAAACTGTCTCTGCAAAAGAGTTAATCATGTAATTTCACAGATTAGACAACACAGGGTTACTAATGAGAAACTTCAGTTCAGTGATAAACTCTTTTTTTTTCCAAGAATATTTTGAGAGGCCTGTAACCTTTGGCTGACACCCAACGAGGCTATTAGTTTAACCATGGGATGCACTACCAAATGTACAAGAGTCAGCAGAACTTTTCCTTCTGAAAATTGCTCGTAACCCTCTGTGAAGTAGCCTTTGAAAACCCAGAAGGGATAGATGGAAGGGAAAAAACAGGCAAAAAGGGGCTGACTTATTGGCTTCCAATAATTGGCGCGGCTTCAGCTTCCAGTTTCTTTTCAACAATGTCCGCTCACTATAGCAACCCCGGATCCCATTTAAATGTCATGCTGCCCTCTGTTCTATAAACATGTATCATCCATCACTAAATATTTAGATCTGAATTGTTGGAGCTGAGTTCTGTGCCAGGGGTAAGGGGATTAATTCCTTTCAAGGCCCTCACATGATGGATTTTTCACTGAAGTAAACATCCGAGAAGAGCTCACACTACGGCCATAAAATATATAAATAAAGTTTAAAGTTTAATTAAGTCAACATTATTTAAAGTGGTTGTCATATTTTATGGTGAACTCTTTGTGTTTATTTTGTATGACTCCTCATAAATAGTCTCTCCCCTTCAGACAAAAGGCACGGCTGGGTTAAAGTTAAGGGTCCCATGCGTGGTACGGGAAGGAGGATCTCCTGGGCTCGGAGGATCCAAAACGCGCCGTATCGGGCCTTCTGCTATCTCGTGTCTTCCTAATGAGCTGAGATGTTGTGCAGACACAGGAAGAGCATGGCGGAGTTTACAACGGGAGTGACACAGGGAAGTCTTTCGAGTGGCTATCTGGGCTTGGTGGAGGGAGGGCCTCATCCTGCCTGGACCAAAGGCCGCTGATACTGGGCAGGCAGGCAGTGGGGAAGGAGATGGGGCTCGGAGGGGGCAGGTCGAGAGGGGCAGTCCCCCCCACCTCCACCAGCAAGGGGATTGCACTGAGCACTGGAAGAGAGCTGGTATTGCTCCTGTTCCTCCCCCACCCTTCCTTCTCCCTAAAAATGTCCCCCAACCCAACAAGGTGTACTTTCGACAGGAAAATTATATGATGTTGTTATGTGGCCTAATCCATTGGAACAGTAAGAATAGTTTTAAAAGTGAAAGAAAATAAGTGGAGAAATTCATCAAAGTGATTGCTAATCCATGCTTTCCTGTATGGACATCTTGTAATGGTCTGATAAGGACTTCTGGATAATTAGGTAAGCACCCAAGCAAAAAAGGGTGAACCAAATGCTAAAGCTGCAGGTCAAACCTGGGGAAAACTTGCATTCGGCTCCTCACTCCCTCAGCTGCTGAGGGCAGCTCGTGCCTGTGCTCTCTGCCTCTGCTCACCATCCGTACATCAGCAGTGGGTTACATCTCAGATAAGCGCTTGTTACCAGGGCAAACACAAAACTGCTGTGACCTGGTTATATTCTCAAGGGACATGTGCTGTGTAAGATTGAGACCTCTTTTTTTCTTTTTCTCAGGATTTTCTATATCTGTGAAAATGGACTAGAAATGTTGCCAAGACAGTAGAGCTCAAAGACAAGACGCATAGCAGAGGTGACAGGAGGTTGTCACTGATCTCCTACATGATTGAGAACAACTCATTTGGCATTTCTCTTTCTTACCAATAAAACTGGAATAATGGCATTTTATCTTCTTTAACCTGGTTCAACTGTAAAGTTCCTGCCACAGGGCTAGTCTTTTACATTGTATATAGAGTATTCACACCAAAAATTTCCAGTCTCTGGAAACAGTCACCTATAGCTGTTATCATGCTAGAAACACAGAAGCAAGAGAAGAGCATATTCCTCCTTTTTGTTCCAGTTATTCCTCTCTGAACAGCTTTTCTGAAAATATACGAGAAGTGCCAGTAAAAATGTAGGTGTACATTATTAATGTATGTATTCATATACATTAATTCCGTACTTATTTATAAATATATACGTGTGTATGCATGTCTGTATACACAGACGCACACAAACTTTACTGATTCTCAAATATCCATGTTTAATCTACAAGCAAGGACATATTATTTCAAATTCAGAAGTCAGTTTGTGAGGTGAAATGTGAGGCACACTTTGTTCAGACAGGGCATGGGCCAAAATGCAGAATTTACAAGTCTGTACATTCTCTTTCTAGCAAATGAAGCCACAAACCACCATATGATGAAAGATCCCTCTGCTTTCAATCTGTATCAGTACTGATTATGTTGCCCCAAAATCTTTAGCATTTGGTAACATGATCATGCTGAAGGTACTATGAAATGTAATGAGGTCTTAATCTACACGACAGGTTAAAAGCTATGAGAGTTTCTAAGGCTCTATGTGGTATAAATGGTGTGCAAGCTAATATTACTTGATAAGATAGGAAGAGGCCCAGCTGAAGGGAAAGCATTTCTCTACAGGCTCTGGACTTCAGTTAGGAGTGAAACTGTTAAAACTAAAAAGACATAAAGAAATAAAGAAATGAAGTAAAAGAAAGAAATAAGAGGAAAAAGAAAGAAAGAAATAAGAGGAAAAAAGGAAGAAAGAGAGAGAGAAAGAAAGAAAGAAAGAAAGAAAGAAAAAGAAAGAGAAAGAAAGAAAGAAAGAAAGAAAGAAGGGGAAAGATAGAAAGAGAGAGAAAAAAAGAAAGAATGAAAGAAGAATGAATTAACTTCAAAGTACAAAAAAGCAACTCCATCAATCCAGAGCAAGAAAACAGTTTTGAAAAAAAAGAGAGGGAGAAATGTTTAATTTGAACTTCATTTACAAGCAGTAAGGATTTTTCAAAAAACAGTTAGGGAGTGACTCCTAGAGGGGTCAGTGGTAGTCAAAAGACACCAATGCTACTTTTAATGGCATGGAATGAAATCCAGCCTGTGCAAAGGCCTATCACTAAGCTTGTTTATCTCATCCCCTCTCTTTGCCAGCCAGCAAAAGCTGCTTATGGGGTCTGAGACTTCCTTTCTGAGCTGACAGAACTGGAAAAGGCAAACTTGATTGCACTGCTATTTCTCACACCGAAGAAGTATTTCAATGTGCAATGATATTCATGGTTCATAACAACCTCTGCTGCACTCGTCTTGAGGGGGTTCCCACCTGCCAGGGCCTGACATCACAACTTTGGTCTCATGTGCTGGAAAAGTCTTACTGGAAGGACTAAGCAGGTCTGGCATGTAGACCTTGTTTTATCCTCACCCCCTGACATGGAGATGGACTTAGATCTACTGGCCACACTTCTGACAAGTTGTGTTTTACTCTATTACGCTGCCTTCCGAAAGCCAGCCAGATAAGCCATCCATAACATGCACTATTAGTATTAATTTCCTCTCTTCTCAACTCGTCCCACCGCCTACATGTTCAACTGCCTTGGCAAACAGCACAAAGGAAGTGTGGTGTTTCTCCTGCTGTTAGTCTTGTATGTATGCATGTAAAAAGTTTGTTGCTTAGTTTATATCAATGCCTTGTTCAATCAAGAACAACAGTGTCTGTTAAGAAGACAACCTCCTGGAAGGGAGGAGGGGTTCAAGTAATTGCTTTTCCTGGTAGGAACACAAAGCTACCAGATGGGGAAGTGATGATTAGGCAGTCTCTTTTCCCAATTAGTATTGAATTTATAGAACTATGTGAAATAGCCAGTGACAGAGATTGATGACAACTTGTCCTGGTCAAGGGATTCATCGTTGACTGGGTGAGAAAGGAGTAGGTCTGGGAAAGCATAAATATGAATACTAGCCCTCAGTTTGGTATATGTGCTTGTTGGCTGTGCTGTGGACATTAGCTTTCTTTTTTTCCTGACCAGAAATGTGATCATTGTCAAACACGCTATATATATTTGTGGAGAAATGTTCGGTTTTGACAAATCAACAGTTTTTGACAACAAAATAAAACAAAAAAGCATTTTCACTGGCAAATTCTTGAGCAGCCCTCACAGTCAATGCTCCCAGAATTGCCTTTAAACAGCCAAATCATTCCCGCAAGTATGAATATGTAGTTCCAGCTACTTTAATGGAATTTGCATGTGTATATCATGGGGCAGAATTTGGCTCTTGTTCTAAAGCATGTTGAGCACTTTTTAAAGAGAAACTCATTTAGCAGTGATGTAAGTCTTTGCAGTTTCCCTGTTTTGTCTATGCAAGATTCCAGTTTTATAAAATGGTATGAATATATGAAATGTATTTATATTTGGTTTTTATAGCAGTAGGCAACTGTCTAACAAGCCAGTCATCTCAGTTAATTGATGTTTACAAAACCAGTTATCCCTCAATTTCAATCCTTCTATTCCAGTAAAATTTACTATGATTCTCTGTACTAAGGTTTTTTCTGATTTCACTGCTTTCATGCCAAGGGAATTCCAGTGATTTCAGTAAAGTTAGCCTGACATACAACTGATGCAGTGAAGTAGTAAATCAGACTCTGTGGAAGAAATCCTAGTTCATTGAACTCAGTGGGAATTTTGCCCTTCATTTCAAGGGAGCAACATTTTCACTGTAGCACTATAAAATAATGACTTTTCTTTGTGTAGGTGTAAAATAAAGTTGATATCTCAGTTATAGTGACCAGATATGCACAGTATAATTACTGCTTAATTTCTCCATATACAGAAACAACTAAAAACTTTTAATCTTGATTTTTGTTTTAATTCTCACTGGTAAGTATACTTTGGGCTGCAAATACTTCTGGAGGAATAATTCAAAAAGGTATAAACAAGGTAGTTTGAGCATGAGCCTTATTCAAGGCATCCTGAAGTCAAAGTTTGGTGTAGCTGACCTAGTATTTCTTTAAGAGGAGTGTGAAAATAAACAGTGACGTGAAGTGTTTGGGTTTTGCTTGTTTTTTGGCAAACAACCTGGCCCTGATTCACCTCTCACTTAATTGTGTAAGTGCTATAAGTGATAAAGTCAGATTTCATCATCTGGAAATAATAGAAAAATGAAAAAATACTGTGGAAATTGTAATGGGGTCTTGACCATCAGAATGCAAGCTTGCAGTTTATCGGTCGACCTATTTCTGGTAGGGACTGGCCTTCTCCAAGGTAGTGGCAGGAGATTCTCTGGTGTACTTTGAAACTATCTTTTTTTTTTACTATCTGTGACCAGACTCACACACAGGGGATAAGAGTAGAGAAGACTGCATGAGGTGATTGAACAGACCTACCAAAGGGCCCAGTGGGGATCTTGTCTGAGGAAAAGAGACCAGAAGAGCTTGGTATGGTCCAGCAATACAATGAAACCTGAGGGAGGACAAGGTTACTTCCCACAAATGCATTAAGGAGGAAGAGAGGAAGAAATAATAGGAAGAAGAGAGGTTTAAATAGATGGAAAATATTGTCACAAGAGAAGTGGCTATAAACAGTCCAGGAATTAATTTAGGCTTCAAGGCAGAAGGTGATTTCTGGGGTTGGTTTCCATGAAGGGAAAGCTTCCATAAGAAACCTGGAAGGTTCAAGGTGGAGCCTGGTAAGTGTGTGCACTGACTGTAGTAGATGGGCCTTGGAGAATGGGGAGTAATTCTGTGGCAAAGGACCACTCTTTTAGTGTTAAATTCCTCTGCTCTAAATCAGGACTAGTTCTGCTGAAGACCCTGTTTCACAAAGCTGGTAACAAAGAAGACTGTATCTTCTCCTCCTCTATGAAAAATTACTTTAGTGACTTTGCTCTGATATCTGGGTAGCCTCAGAAAACCTGTCTGCCACCAGAGGGGTGAACAATTCCTAAGGAAACAGGTATGTCCCACCCACATGCATGCTCCACTCCTCTCTGTGTCTGGGATGCCTCATATAAAAAGTGTTGACAGCTCCAGTAGGGATTTTACAAGAGATCGCCATTCGTATTCCACAAGTACCAAAAGATTCACTTGGGAATATTTAATATAAACAGTAATAGTTTCCCACATCTTTGTTTAGAGAATAGCCTGCGGATTTTTAAACTTTAGGATCATATTCATTCCAGAAGAATGGTTTCACTTATAGCCATATAAATCTTTCCTTTACTTAAATTATTATATTTTGCTTGTATCTGAATATTTAAATACAATATTCAGGTAATCAGGTTGCCATGGGCAGTACAGATAATTCTCACCTCATCTAGTTTTACTTTACAGTGAAAGACCTGATTTGTAGCAATGTTAGCTATCTACTATTACAGTGTGAGACCTGCCAGATTTCCAGGAAGCACAGTAGGGTTTTTAAAATAAAACAAATTAGGAAAATATTTCCATTTGAGATTTCAAGATTGGACTTGCAAAGAAATCCAGGGCTGAAAAATTAAAGTCCCACTTCCACCTGGGCTGGGCTCCTAATCATAGTAATCAGGCTGTGGAGCTTAGTGCTCTTGGAAGCCCAGCCTTGCCGTTAAGTGCCTAAGAAGGAGCTGTTAGATACTGAGCTGTTTGGAGTATCTGCGCTGAAGCGTCCAAAAGGCCATTTCTCTTAGCTTGCCTTTGGGATATTTTAAATGCCTTTTTGGCTACTTAGCACTTTTAAACATTCCTAACTTCCTTAATAAAGCCTACTGCTATATCACACTTGTCACTACTAGCCACAATCTGATATAGCACATACAACCTCCCTTGGAATTACCCAGTGTAGGGGAGGGGAGGAAAAGTTATCTTTTTGTTAAGAGATAACGATACAGTATTGCTGAATTTTAGCATTCATGCATCAGGCTCACAGATGACTGTAAGACTGGAATACTTTTATTTCCTTCCGTTTGCCCGCTGATTTCTCAGATTTTAATGTTTGTACGTGTCAGCTGTTCTCCACAGTCATGTGGGCTTCAGTGCACCAGAAATGAACAGACACGAGTTTGTGGAGTGCTGCATATTAGCTATTCATGAATCACTTCCCCACTCACACATATTTGGATTCTGAGTTTCTATTTTCAGTATATGCACTCTGGATAAGTTTAAGCAATGCTGACACTCTCTCCTAGCACATTGCTTGAACATTTGTGTCCTGTTGTGTTCCTGGAAATGGAAAGGATGGAAGAAAAATAGAGGTCATAAGCAACTGAAAAAATTAGTACCTGTTCTTTCATAGTTATAGTTAATCCTTCTTCAGACAATAACTGATACCTGAAGTTATGAGTAGGAAATTTTGCTAGAATTTCCAGTCCATGAGTTCTGAAGAGCGTATGAACTCAGAGCAAATTTCAAACAAAACTGAGACATCATAACCTTAACAGCTGTATTTGCCCTGGCAAGGATTTTTTAACACATAGTGTTCCTCACATTCATTTATCACTGTTTCAGGAATGAATGATGACATAGATTGTGCTACAACCGATTCTTCCAAAGTGGGAACTGTGCATGGTATCATCCAGTTTAAGAGAGAAAGTCAGAAGCAGGAGAATAGCCAAACACTCTTCTGTTTGTACATCATGAGACCATGGCAAAAATAAAGGGAAATCACTTGTTTGGAAGACCAAGGGAGAAGGCTCTTTTATATGCTTGTTGCCTGCTAGGTTTTCTTTCTGGGAATTAATAGAAATACACTTTCATCTTTGTGTTTGCAGCTTTAGTTTACTGTTACTGATATCAGGAAGAAGGGAGCAGAGGCACCAGGACATAAAGAGCCTCTTCCATTTGTGAGGTGGACTACAGAAGCTAGAACCGCTTTCTTCTTTTCTACGCAAATTATGTGTTATGTTCCCTTTGGATAGACACATGAAGAGAAAGCAGCTCAAGGTGACCGGTGTCTTCCCTCACCAGTGCAGTCAGTAAAGAGAACCAAATTTAAGTAGGTTACCTCTACTTAATGTTAAACAGTAGTTCATTCTTTACAAACAAGGCATCAGTTTTCATAAAAAGGATGTTTTACATGAAGAAGACCAGAAATTCTTTCTTGAGTTTTCATACAGAGGATGCATTGATTTGATTTATTCACTGCCTGGAGTTCATGAAAGACAGAATAATAGAGCTTTGTGGTAGTTTGTAAGAACTAAAAAAACCCAAACCAAAACAAGTAATCCAAGTCTATCCAGTTAGATGTTTAGACTCATTACATAATGCCAGAGTTGGGGGAAAAGAGTTAACTTCCAATTCATTAATATTTACTTTTTCAGTAATCAAGAGTGTTACCAGTGCCAAAGGCAAAAAGCCAGAATATAAGAAGACATTCACCAAAGGGGCTACTTTGTAAAGTTTGGTCAGTATCATCGGAAATAACTGGTGTCAAACTTCTTTTGTGAAGTGAATCATAGCAAATATATTCTCTTGTACTTGTTTCATCATCTGAAATTGTGGTTTAATTGTAGTTAGCAATGGATAAAGTGTCTGTGTATTCAAGACTCCTTTCTCTTGATCATGTGCTTGATAAAAGTTTTCATAACTGGGCTTATCTAGTTTGTTTGGTTTTATGCAGCTCTTCTGCAGCCTCTCTCCTTATTTTCCTTTCTGGTCCCAACAACTTTTTCTCCAAGCACAGTAGTATTTATGGTGTGCCCTAAAGGACATTGCCTCTTAAAAACATATTCATAAAAGTTAGTATAATCCTCAAGTACAATGAGTTCAAAAGAAAAACAGTCTGGAAATGAGCTTTGAGATGAATGCTTTAGAGTCATTATCTGAGGTACACTGGCAGTCTCTAATGAGACATTTGTAATTTAATTGTGTCATGGAGAGACTATAAATTTCCCCCAGAGCCCACATCCAAGTTGTTTTTATAATGAAGATAAAGTAACACACATACCAAAAATCTTTTGAATACACTATAACTTCCAAAAAGATAAAGAGGGCCTATATCCTATTTATGTCACTACACTCAGTTGCATAACAGAGCTTACAACAAGTAGGATAGAGGGCAAGAGTCAGTCTATAATAATTTAATACTGTACAATTCTTTACATTTCTCTTTTAATCACATGATAATTTTTTGGGGACCAGTTCATATTAGAACCAAAAAAAAAAAAAGATGAAAAATAACAGGATTGCAAATGATTGCTCTACAGAATCTTTATATGGGATTATGCTGTGTTTGGTGCTTCCTCTGGGGAAGAAAATTTTCTAATACTGCATGACTAAGCCACGCCTGCGTCAGATTTCTATGGCTTTGGAAAGAGAATTATAAAGATTTTTATGCCTCAATCAATACCAAAATGAACTCACTCCAAGTTCCTAAATAAATTAGGACAAGCTTGTCCTTCAGATATAGAAAGAGCTTGCGCAATAGATTCACTTGATTCTATCCAATGAGCCCTCTGGCTCCCTCAGCTGGAATGGTGTATTTATTTCTCTTGCCGATATAAGCAGTTTTTTTGTGCTGTGGTTCTGTTTATTAAGTTGTGCTGGAGATAATCTCCAATTTTCTGGCTTGTTGGGACAACTTTCTCATGCACTGAAAAGTATTTAAAATAGAAGTGGCTTTTAAAATCAAACTTAAATTTCAACAGATATCTAAGCATTCATTTTTTAGGTAAAAGTAGGACATACAACCTGGGAGAGGGAGACTGAGGAAGATGAAGAATATTTTATGTTCTATGTCTACAACAAATATTGCAAAAATATCAAGTTCTACAAAAGCCTACTTTTGACTGTTTTCCTCTGACTTGTTTCTGTCACTCAAGCTGGATACTGGAGAAGTGTGATCTAAATACAGGACAGGGAGTGATCATTCTTTTGTTTAAATTCTCTCTTCAACATAAACTGTTCCTGCAGTTTTAGGAAAAGATTTGTCACACTGAGGTAGCTTTTCAAACACCATTCTGAAATTTCTCATGAAGTCTATCATACCAGCCCAAGAGTCTCAAGCTGCCACCCTTGCAGATGCTGTTCACAGTGCAAGGTTTCAGATGAGAGACACAAAACACCTCCTCAGAAACAACTCCAATATATCTTTCCCATTTTGGAACAATATTAATTTTTTTTTTTTTTACCCCCAATAAACGTATCTTTTCATATGCTTTCTGCTAGCTGAAGGAGAATATTTTCATCAATAAGCAGAATTTTTTTTAACCAAAAAATAACAAAAAAATCTGCAACTATTTTTTTTTTTTTAATTGAAAATGGGATTTAGTGAGATGCTTTCCAAGCTCCATAGACAGTATGGTAAAATTTATCATATAAGTATTTAGTTTTCTATTCCAGAAAGTACATACAGATTGCAGTAAAACATTATTGAAACCTGAAACAAGAGATAATTAAATCATTATGCATAGGGGTAAAAGAAAACTGATCAGGAGAGATTGCAGCCATTGACTATTTTGGTCTGATTCTTCATTGCCTAATACCTTGTGGAGTCATTTACATGCATGTATAGGGAATATGAAACTGAGGAATGCAATCATGACCACTGTATTTCATATTAACTTTTAGTAAAAATAGAGTATACATTCTAGTCAGTACAACGTATTAGGCTTTACACTGCGGTAGCTAAAATAAATTTTATGGCCTTAATTTTACAGGAAGTTAGGCTAGACAATGCAATTGCTTCCTCAGGCCTTAAAAATCTAAGAACCGTGGAGTAAATTATTGCACTAGGTTCAAGTCAATGGAGACTGAAGTTCTAGTGCAGCTGGAAGGGATAGGAATTTTCAGGAAATACAGTACAGTATACACTAGAAAGGAATGGGTTGTTTCAAATAAAAAGTTGTGTGACTTGTTGCTAATTCCAAAGAAAGAGGTTACAGCTTGCAGATGAGGCACGGGCTGTAAACTATTCAGGATGACTTTCTTTGCTCAGAGGGTATAATTAAAAGTATGAAGCAAACTGCCAAAATCTACAATAGAAATTAATCGTGTACACCAGGTCAAAAGGGATCTGGACTAATTTCTGGAAGAAGAGACAGTGCACAGCTGTTAGCTTGATTTTTTTTAAGGGTGAAGATGATCAGTTACTATATGAATTGATTGATATTTCCTGAGCATGTTCTGTTAGGTTTTAAAGTCTTCTCCTGGACCTTCATGTATCATTGTTTCTTTCTGGCAGCTGCATCTATCCAGGAGCAAATGTCTTCTGTTGACTAGAAATGTATATTGCAGAGTAAAATTGCTGTATTTACCAGGGAAAATACTTTGCTGCAAAGGAATTTTCACATTTTTGCCATGACACAATTTAGACTGGGGAAAAAAAGGATGGGTAGCTAACTCCACCATTGGGAGTCTTGTCTCCCCTTTAATCATTGTCACAGTGATCATTCTCCCATAGATCTGGGAGAAATATCTGTCAGACTTTCTACTACCTTGAATAGAACTGGGATCAGTTTTCCATCTTTGTTTGTTTGTTTGTTCATATATTATTTGTGTCCAATGTTTCCTGTTCATAGTGTATTTATGGACTGTCCTAATAGAAAATGTTGTCTTGGTATGAATCTTTCTATAAGCTTTCGTGCTTTCTTCAAGATATTGTTCCTTGTTTTGAGGAAGGTGTTCAAAGGCAATTGTGCAAGTCTCTTCTGCACTGAATTTGCCAAATCAAAGAACAAAAAAAATCAGAAAACCTGTAAAAGATACATTAAGTACTGCAAACAGATTGAATGTTTCACTGGTCTTGCTCCCATTTCAGCTCCAAGCACTTTGGCACATCTTGTATCTTAAACACCTGGCCTACTGCCTTGGCTGAAGAGAGATGTTTTTGTGTGTCAGGCCTCCAGGATTCAAAATATGTTTGTGTCAGCACCAGCTGTTTTTGGTGGTTCATTGATCATACATAGGAAAAGATCCTACCAGGTCCTCTCATACTTTAGAAAACTTTGCAGTGAGAGATTTCTCCAGATGTGGTTAATGCTCCTAAATGATCAGAGGGAACATCAGTACTATTTTATGGAGTTGGTATTATGTGATAGTAGAATTTCACTTACAAAGACTAAATTAATCTTAACTCGGAAGTACTTGATTTTGATACTCCAATATTTACATTTGTTGTTCTTTTAAAGCAGGATTTCAGAATTCTTTTTTTTTGTTGTTTTTTTTAAAAATAATTCTTCCTTGGTTATTTTGTCCAATAGTGCTATTGTATAGACAGCACAGAAAAGCGGAATATTTCTGGAAAAGCAGTCCTGGGATCATAGCCCAACCAGACAGGCATTGGGATTGGAAAATTCACAAGAATACTCTTGTGTGCCTTTGCTTCTGAAAGGCTGGTGCCACTCCTCTTTCAGTGTACAAAGGTATCTATCTTGTCCATTTTAATCATAATCAGGGCTCCTATATTCCTACCTGGGATTTCCTGGCCTAGAAACCATGTACAGAATCATAGAATCATAGAATGGTTTGGGTTGGAAGAGACCTTTAAAGCTCATCTAGTCCAACCCCCCTGCAGTCAGCAGGGACATCTGCAACTAGATCAGGTTGCTCAGAGCCCTGTCCAGCCTGACCTTGAATGTTTCCACGGATGGGGCTTCTACCACCTCTCTGGGCAACCTGTTCCAGTGTCTCACCACCCTCACCACAAAACATTTCTTCCTTATATCTAGTGTAAATTTACCATCTTTTAGTTTAAAACCATTGCCCCTTTGTCCTATCACTACAGGCCCTGCTAAAAAGTCCCCATCTTTCTCATAGGCCCCCTTCAAGTATTAAAAGCCACAATAAGGTCTCCCTGGAGTCTTCTCTTCTCCAGGCTGAACAACCCCAACTCTTTCTACAGGAGAGGTGTTCCAGCCATCTGATCATTTTTGTAGCCCTCCTCTGGACCTGCTCCAACATGTCCATGTCTTTCCTGTGCTGAGGAACATGTTTCTCCCAGGAGATGTCTGATCTGCAGGTAGATTGCACACATGCACTAAATCTGAGGCTTTTAAAGTATATCAGACTTTGTGCTTAAGTGTATATAAGCTACATAGCTCAAGTGCAATTAAAATGATACTGCCGGGAGCTGCTGGAGTCACAGGGAGGACTGGTGCAGCTGATCTGCTCTTGCACTGCAAAAGAGGCCCAAGGCTCTGAAGTACAAAGCAGTTAGGTAGAAGGGAATGCAGATCTGCTTCCCCTGGCCTGCCAGATGCCCAGGAATCCTGAACAAGTCTAAAATCCCCTACTGTTCTTCCTAGACAACACTTCTAAGTGGTAAAACAGTTTTCATGGTGACCTTACCTGCTGCAGTGCTCAGGGCTCCCTTGTTGGGGTGAAGTTTTTGGGGAGCTGTGGGGCTGTGCCTCAGCTCCTCACCTCCTCCTGTGTGAGTGGGGTTTGCAGGTTTCTGATGCCATGGAACTACGTCCACTGAAGCTCGTGGTAGCTTCCCAGTCACTTCTGTGGGATGGGGATTAGGGTAGCTGTCTTCGGCACAGGAGTTTGCTTGTCAAGAGCACAGGATGGCTTCAAGAGGAAGAGAGAGGAGCTAATGCATGTTGCTCTTTTTCTATGTTTTTTCCACATGATTGCTGGCAGATGTGACCTGTGACAAATCCTTGAAATATGACTGTGCAGACAGAGATGGGATAGATCCAAGGGTAAAAAGCTTGTGCTCAGGAGATGCTGTGCTGTGACAGATTGCATGAGTTCAGATGTATCTCTCTCCCATCTCATGTTTGCCATTGCTTACTTAGAGGAAAGCAGAACTATCGAGGAGGATGGCTGGGCAGGTCTCGTTTCCTTACTCCCGAAACCTATGGAGTGGGGAAACACATGCTAGTCGAAACACTGAGGCTCTCCTAACAATATGGATCATTTGAGACTGAGGAGTGGAGCTGAAATGACAGAGATAGTTTGTGCCAGAAGTGCATTTTTTGTGAATGCTGAAATCCTGACATTCCTGGCTGGCCCAGTATAAATATGGCCACCCAAGTGCTGTGGCATTATTTGAGTTCATCTGCTGAATAGCTGTTATGTGGTTTCTTTGGCAGCCCAGTGATTCCCTGAACTGACAGAAAACCATGGCCTCGCTCTCCGTGGCTGCTGCGCGGGGGCCAGCATTACAAAGAAACCCAAACATGCCGTGACCCCGCGAAAGCACACGGGCACGCGCATCCCCGTCGGCGTGCGGCTCGCTGGTGGCGCTTGAAGGCAAGCGTGTGCGTGCACCCTGCGCTGGAGCTGACCTCTCTCCTCCCTGCCTGTGTGGTTGCAGCGAGGCCCAACCTGGGAACCAATTTCCCCATCCTCTTTCTTAAAATACAAGCAATTTCTCACAACTGAAACCAGAGGAAGAGGCAGCACATTTATATTAAGCTTGCACTTGGCTGGGTGTGTTTATGTTTTGTTTCTGAAAACTGCACTGGGCACATTAGTAGTGCAGGACAAAGTTCAGTTTGTACGATGCAAAAAGGGTTGTGGGAGAAGATGACCTGGAGGTTGATACTGAGGCTCCTCCCTTGGATTTTTTTTCCTTTAATATTTGCAGTTTGTTGTAAGCTCGTCCCTCCCAAGGGAAATAATTCACTCTACCCAATGCATTTTATAAGCTTCAAAGAGAAGCTCTTGCTTTGCTGGGACAAAAGGGAGGAGGAACTGCAATATCCTACAACAGCAAAGAAAATGTTGTAACTTTCCCTTTAGATCCAAGGCAGGATTTTTCAAGAAGGGAAGGAGGAAGCTTCTTCTCTAGTAAACTATGGCAAAATAAAATATCAACACCCTTCGAACTGAAGAGAAAAAATCATCAGAAATGTAGTGGAGGTTGCGTACCAGGAGCTCATGGGCCCTATCCCTCCTTCAGACACTTACCCAAGCTTTTCACACTGCTCAGGAGCTTTTTAGTCTATCCAGCCATAATATAACCGTAATAATATCAACCCACACTGTTTTTATAGTTGGTGGATTGCACTACTGCACTGTAAAAGTCCTTGGTTTTATATAGCTTAAAGCAGCATAGAAACACCAGTGTGAAGGAAGCAGGGAGTTTCACTGCCTCAGCCTTGTAAGCAGGCAAAATTTTCAAACTATCAAAACAATTTAGAAATGTAACTTGAATTTATTTAGGGCTAAGTCAATTAACCTGAAAGGAGCAGTATGTCCTTGCAATTAAACCACTATAGGGATCCAAAAAAAGGTAATTTAACCCTAGGTTTAGGAACTGCAGCATCTTGTTCAGAGGAGTACACCTTTGTGAAAAGGGCTTACCATCTGAGTTGCTTGGGCATGAATGAAATCTGTTACTCAGCCAGTGTTTACCTGGGGCGGAGGATAGATAATGCCCTGCATTAAAGCCTCTGCAGGCAGGAGGGTACGCTAGCGGGGAGCTGGGGACGCACTTGTGTCCATTCTCACAGCTCCCCTGGCTGGAGCAGGGCCAGACTTTCTAACCTCCAGCTACCTTGCTCAGTCCAATCTCACAGCACTTTCTGTTTGTTTAACGCTGTCCAGCAGCCTTGAGATAACAAGGATGTTGCTGGAGAGAACAGGGCCAGCTCGGGGCCAGCCTCGTGGCTCTTCAGCACCAAATGAATTGCAGCCCAGGGGTGCTTCAAACATGCTGGATCCCCAAGTGGGCCATGATGTTCAACAGGTCAGGACTTAACTGCAGGTTGCTTTTAGAGCCTTGAGATGCCTGCTTGTCACCTAGCCATTAGCAAAGTCTGGCCTAATTTGATTATCTTGGGGCTGTGCTGACCACTGATCAATGCAGAAAATATTCTCCTACTCAAAAGAAATGAAAATGAGCATGTCAAAAATATCACGTGTATGCATGTATGCATGCACATATGTAAGGATATGTATAAACTTTCCCTTTGAGAGCCGTGTTGGGAATGGAAAGGTTCACAGGCCCTACAACAGAGTGGTGCCGTCAGACGAGAGGAAAATAGGAAAGTGCAGCAGCTGCAAATCCTCATACAACATCTCACTTAAAATGTCATGTGTGCTACTTGGTTTAAATTGTCACCCCTCCAGCAACCACAAACAATGCAGAAACAGCAGATGTGTTTTCTATTTAGAATTAAACAGTTTATCTCAACCACTGTCATTGTTACAGAGGGAAAATAAATAAATATCCATGTTAATGTAAACTTCAAAAGGTACTTTCTGGCATGAATGGCTATTCTGAATCCAGATTTCACTGAGAAAACTAGGATTTGACCACAGATTTTTTTAATTTTTTTTTTTTTTTTTTCCAATGGGGATGCTGGCAGCTCAGTGTGTAGTAAAACTTAGACTGGTCAAAAAGATTTTTTGGCCAGATATAACATCCAATAACTCATGTCATTTAGACTTAATGGTCCAGAAAATTTGAGTAAACATCATAAATGTCTTTTGTTATTAAACTTTCCATTCAAACATTTTGTTTAACTCTTTCTTAATGGAGACTAAAGATGAAATTTTGGGCATGTATTTTCCTACATTATAATCTTAGAGTCACCTCATTGAGATTTAAAGATTTGCCATGGTCTCAGTCTAGGCAAGCACTCAGCAAGAAAAACAACAGCTGATGTGACCATGTTCTCTGGAGAAGTTAAGCTAATGATGAATTTGATCTTTAGAGGTCAAGGTCTATTTATTGTACAACTCTTAGTTTTATAAGTCTATAGCTTTGTACTTTGTAGGGGCAAGCGGCATCTTAGGCAAGAGTGACCATATGAATATTATCGGATCCTTTTTTATTTTTAAGAAGAGACACTATTTGTAAAGGGTGTTGTTGAGTGATTTGGTTGGGACAGGCCTTAGGAAAATATAGTCTTTTTGTACAAAAAGCAAATGTACAGCTTCATCTAGTCATCAATGCCCTTTTACATCACTGCTTACATTTAAGATACAAAAACAAAGCAGAACTCTGTCTAGTTGTGAAGATATTTTGACTAAATGAAGCTTGATTTGTTTCCACAGCCCAAGGAAGGTTCCAAAGCTGAATATCACTGAGTTCTTCTTTGTGTGTAACATGGCCTTCACCAATACCTTTCTTGTGTTTGATTTGCAGCCAGAATTTTAAGACCTCACCAGCCAACTTATTTCCAGATTTTATGTTTTTACAAAGAGTTTTTTGTGTTTAGGCAAGGAAACACACAAATGAAATGGTCAGAAGAAGCAATAAGCTGTAAAGTCTTAACTGCCAGTAGTTACTTTATGGTTTTGTAACACATTCGATTCGATGCTTGTTTCTCCACAACTGTCACAGTCCTGCAACTCTGCAGGAATTCTCAGTGGTTAGCTAGATGTCTGCAGACAGTGTTGTCACCAGGACAGGTCCAAAGTCAGCGTTATCATTTTGGAAAGGCTATGAGTTGAAGAAGACACTGTGCAACACATCATCCTCCAGGGTCCCTGTAAGAAAGGACTATTTTGAGAGCTGCAAAATTTCCCAGTGGTTAAGGTCAGAAGGGATCATTAATTCATCTGGTTTAGGGGTTGACCACAAGCACACGATCAAGATTCATCAACATGAAATCTCAGCGACCCTTTTCACACCACAGAGAGCTGATCTAATTCAGCTGTCCTGCCCTCAGACAAGATCAGTCTCCAATGTTTAAAGGGGAAGGAATAGGAAGTCCTCCCTCTGGACAAGATGACGGGAAACTGTGACCAGCTGAGTGTTGCAAGGGTTTTCCTTCCTCACCTCTCTAAGCAATTGCCTCTAAATGTGAGATTAAATCATGGTCCTTGATTACTTTAATAAAATGATCAGTATAATTTCTGTGTGTGAGGTACAAGCACTTTACCTTCTCATCTGTTAGCTATCCCGAGGAGAAGTAACCTGTGAGCAGGTGAGGGCATATCTGGTTTCAACGAATCATAGTTCTGATCTTGTCATTGGTACAAGCTCGCTGAAGTAAATCTGCAAAAATTAGTTAAATCCTTTGGAATTAAGGCATCAAGGCTTGGCTGGGAGTTGGGCATCTCTGCTAATGATATTCTGCTAGCCTAGCCAATGTGGGCATTGCTATTTCTTCTGTCTGTCCACTCCTCTTCTGGTTTACGTGAGTTGAATATAGATCAGAAGGACTTTTCCAAGTGTAGTATTGCACCTAAAGTTTTTCTGGAGCAGCAATTCTGTTTCAACATTCCTGAATAATACCACAAGTGGATAATTTTAATGTGCAATAACAATACCTACATGTGGAATTACACAGAAATAGTTACTGTGATTAGTTTCCCACCTGTGTTTTTGCCAAGCTAATTTTCAAGTGTAAATGATCCCTAAGAGGTTACATATTTACCCAGAGGAGGAAATACATCCCTTTATTATAAGACTAAACATGTACAGTTGAAGAAACATGTAATACAAATGGAATGGACAGAAATTTTATTAAATGGGAACTGAAGAGCTTAATTAAGTGCATCAATAAACAATGAAGGCCTTTAGTTTTTAATATTGGTTTGAGGGTTCACTCTCATGAGCATCCATTAAGTCTACCAGCAACTGGATTGTATATTTGTATATATAACCTGTTCCTCTGAGTTCTAGCTTGGATTTTTTTTTTTTTTTCTGATATATATTAATATTATTCTGCATCCCAGCCTTTAGTTATTGACTAAAATGTGAGTGAAAGAAGACTGTGGAAATTAAAACTAACAACACGTTTTATTTATTTTTTTTAATACTTCTGCACAATTTAAAATTGATTTGCAGTAACTTGGACACTTGAGCAGATGAATTTGAAACCAGTATAATTTTCTTATTGCTTGTTCTTATTTTCAGACAAGCTTATTTGAAATAGTTTTAGGCCACCACGCTTCAGGGATCTTGAGGTCAGACCAAGAAACTTTCCAAAGCAATACTAAGTTCATAGTAAAGCAATGCTATCAGGTAGGAAAAGTAAATGCTAATATTATCTACATGTCAGAGAGCGTGGATAAGTTCTTATACCATTGCTCTGGCAAAATAGATTTGCTTCCTTACTGTGGAAATCATGCTATTGATATTAGTCTCAACAGAAACAAAAACAGATTCTGACTCAACTATTTCTATTTAATAAAGGGAAGAAACTTTTTAAGAGCTAAAGAATAAGCAAATTATCTAGTTTGGTTCACTTTCTTTTTGTGACCTGCCTAGGAAAAGCAGATTATTTGCTGAGACTATTTTATTTTCTTAGCTTGTTTGCTACATTGAATTATGCAATTATTCATGCCTCATATAGAGCTGCTTTGAAGTATTTAAGCTATGTTGATAACAGCTATTCTTACAGAGATCAAGCTGAAGTTTCACTGCTTTGATCCAATGAATAATTCTCAGACTTTTGTGTCCAAAGCTGACACAATCAAATATGCAGTATACTTGATTTTTCTCTGATATAAAATAAAACATCTGATATTGCCTTTATATCCTTTTATCAGTGAATAGGGGTGGTAGCAAATTTATTCAGCAAAAAAGAAAAAAAGACCATAAAGTTGGCCAAATTTAATCTTAAATTAATTTAGTTTTATCTGAGTGCCTACCCAAGCAAAATAATTGGTATTAAGTCTGTAGTGCCAGTCAGTACTCCCTCTGTCTCAAGACAGGGTGTATGCCTCCATGCAGGTCAATCATGTTTTGTTGAAGTAATGCCAAATAGATAAAGGTATCTGTGATGTAGGCTTTAGGGGTAAGACTACATTATTCAATTTCATCTTTTATTTATTTTATTTTTAATAATTTTACTTATATTGTAAAACAGATAGAAGTATCAGGATTCCTGAAATACCTTCACCAAATCTTTTCTTTCCAATGAGTGACAGTGTCTTAAAGTAAGGGCAAGAGCTGCTTCACCACTGCAATGTTATTTCTCAGGGATCATCTCTGTTTTTTTAGGAGGAGAGAGTTGTTTGACACTAACTGCTGGTAGTCTGCTGTAGAGTTTTCTCATTGATTTGTCATTCCCAAACCTTTTAGGGTACCTTACCCAGCCAACATGGGTTTAGGAGGGGCAG
>NW_010340559.1:0-6431 GCF_000700745.2 Antrostomus carolinensis
ACAGTTGGCCTCGACCCATCGATCCAGCCTGTCCTCTGCAGAGCCTTCCTACCCTCAGGCAGTTCAACACTCCCAGCCAGCTTGGTGTCATCTGCAAACTTACTGAGGGTGCACTCAATCCCCTCATCCAGATCAGTGATAAAGATATTAAACAGGACTGGCCCCAGTACTGAGCCCTGGAGAACACCACTTGTGACCGACCGCCAACTGGATTTAGCTCTGTTCACCACCACTCTCTGGGCTCGGCCATGCAACCAGATTTTTACCCAGCAGCATGGGTAGTTCTGAACAAACCATTTTGTAACCACTGGAAGGAAATTTTCCCTAGGAAACAAAGTAAATTTTAAGAGATATTGAGAAGAGTTTGGGGCAAGATAGTCAAATACGCAGCTTCATAACACAGAATAAAGCTGCTGACCTCATTGAAAATCTCTAAGGATGCACCTGGCAGTTACTTCTTGCCAATTTTCTGGGAGAGTAGGAGGGAAGTTGCAACATGGTACTCAAATCTACTTGCAAGCAAGACTGAAAAAATGAAGTCCCATGACATGTCTTGACTTGTACTAAAGGTAACTGGGTTACCTGTGCAAGAAATCTTAGCTTCAGTACCATAACTGATTTTAAGCAAGAGAAATGTCATCACCAGCCTGAAATCCCAAACCGTTGTGCAATTCTCTTCCTCAAGAATCCCATGTGAAAACTTATGTTGTACAGGGTAGAACGGATGGTCCCTGCTTGATCCCAGAGAGCTGCATTTCTGCAGCTACTCTAACTTCACTTGTTTTCATCACTATCAAAATGACATGCTTAACTAGACGTGCTCAACTCTTCCCTTTATCCCAGGCTGAAAACTGCTTACCTCCGACTCCAGCTCAGTGAGGTTTCCCACTATGTCTCTGCAATCAGACACCAAGTCATCAAGATGGTCCTGAAGGCATTCCAGCTCCTACAAAACCAGACATTTTAGTGTGTGATCTAAGAAACCAATTTGAAAATTTGAGCTTGAAATATTGTAACACCTGTGAAAGTGACCCCTTCTTTGTGAAGTCCTAAATGCCACTTAATCCCACTCCTCTACTGGCACTCCCAGAATACATACACGTAGTAGTGATTGAGAATGTTGGTCTAGCTCATTACTGCTGTTCTCAATGATGTGCTTTCACTTCTGGAATATCACGTTTAACTTGCCCTTCACATAACCTTAATGAGAGGTTAATTACCCAAACTCCAACCTATGATGGGCGCTTTGAAAAGACAATGGTGTAAGCTCTACTGCATCTGCTGCTGAACGGCTCCTCCCCTACAGCTATGCTAGGGCACAGCAATTTAACATGAAAGTATTTGTTGAAACTTTGTTAAGTAGCAGCAGATGTTAGTTCAGTTCTGTATAAACACAGGAAGCTGTCAGTATTTGCCAAATGGAAATGGGATAAAGTTTATGTGGGAAATGTCAAGCTTGTAATAGAATATTACAAATAAGAATCAGGGTGGGGTAGAGTTGCTTCATTAAAGTCCTTCTTGTTAACTATCCCCTTCCCCCTTCTCATTCCACTGCTCATTAGAACCTCCTGAGGTCATGTAGTAGGTGCAAAGCTTCTTCCTATCACCTCTGCCTCCCAGTCTAGAGTGGATGATGTTTCAAACTGCACACATTTTTAATATCTTCTCAGGTATAAAGAGACAGCTAACAACAAGATGTCCCTTTATCCCCTTTTTTCCCCACCCCACCCCTCCAGCTTTGCAAATGAATTAGCAGTGTTGCTGTGTACAGTACCTGCCCCGTCTCCGTTTTTTCACTGCACCACTTCCCTAAGTCAATCATGCACTTGTCCTGGAGGGCTGGGTCCAGCTTCACATCCATGGCACGCTGATGAAGGATTCTCTGCACCTCTGCTCGGCACTCTCGTGATAGCTGCAAAGAGCATTTAGCATATGGGGTCTCTAAATCCATACAACACAAATAAAATGCTGACAGGTGACATACTAGGAGTGACCACAAATGCCACCAGCAATTCTAGAAAGCACAGAAGTCATCCTGCACTGCTCAGCACAAGCCTGCTGAGACCCCCACAGGCAATCCAGGCTCCAAAAGAGTTTGGAGCTTTGTCATTTAGTTTGGAGGAAGGCTCCTTTCATTCCACTAAAATAAATCTTAAGACTCTTAAACCTTCACTTTGCTTTTGAAATGAGATGTCAAAGCAGGTCCCTAGATTATCTGCTGCGCTGCTCCCTTCATTCAAAGCTACAGAAAGTCAAAATAGCTCATGCCCTCAATACCAAAAGGGAAGTGCAGAGTGAGACAATACAGTCCAGCTGTAATTTCTTCTCATCAATCCCCACTGCAGCACATCAGAGCCAGGATTTGCTAAGACTGAGGAAGAAAGAAATTGTAGAAAATCAAGGGATACTGGCATGGTGCTTGTCAGACCTAAAAGGCATCCGGAGAAGCTTAAAACTTCATACATTTAAAAATCCAGACCACTGGAAGTTACCTAGCATTTTGTGGACAGCACTGGAACAAAGTACAGATCTAATCTCTGATGAGTTCGCTGAATTTCAAAATGACAGCTGCTCCCTTAGCCTACTCTCTACAAGAAAAAAAAAATAATAAATAAAGCCTTTTCTCTCTCTGATAGATTATTTGCAGGTTGGCTATTGATTTCTTTGGTCAGCACTAATATAAAACGGAATTAAAAAAAAATCTCAACTCAGCAGACTAAGAAACTGCATTTTAAAAAATTATTCCTAAAAGAGAGATGCTTTCAATCAATACTTGACCTCTGCCACAAAAGACATTTTAAATCAAGTTGTAGAAATGAATTTTCAAGCCAAGCCATTGTGTAAACCCACCAACTCCTCGGGGCTGTGTACACTACAGTGCCAAAAGAAATTGGGAGTTGAGTATCCAGCTGCTTTCAAGGGAGTGCCTGGATAAAGGCACGAGAGGGCAGCAAACTTGAAAAGAGTAGCTCTGAACCAAACAAATGTCACTATGGTGGATCTCTAGACTGCAGGGCAGCAAGTCACATCACTACTGTCTTCTTTAAAGACAGCATAAACACATTTACTAGTACAGTATGCTCCACAGAACTGAAAAGATGCTTCATATCAATAGGAAGAGTTTAATAAGGTATAATCTGACATTGTACTCCTTAATTAGAAACAGTCTAGGAAAGCTGGACTTGGAACTCCTTTTGCATAAAACCAATTTTGCAGCCATTCCTCTTTGAAAAGCCAAGGGGAAGGACTTGTACTGTGTCTAAATAGATATAAGTTGTTGTTGTCAGCACACAGTTCCCCCAAGGTCTAATTGTCACATCTTGATGTGGCTATTTTGCCTTACCAGACCAACAACGCAGACCTTCAAGGCACATTTGAGGAGCAGGACATCTGAAGCAGGGCAAGAACCACCTACAGTCAATCCTTTTATGTAGCTTTTGTGAGTCCTTGCAGTTTAGCACAGCGTGTACAACTTCCAAACGTCCAGACAACCCTTCTACCACAGATCAAAGAGCAGTGGTTGCACTCTAGCACTTACCCTCCTGCCTTGCTCCTCTGTGCGGTACGCGTGCCTGTACAAGCAGGAGAACACAGCTCCTGGAGGCATCAGCTCACTCGTCTCATTCCAGCCATGGGTATGGCAGAGACGGGAGGCATCTCCCTGACACTTGCGGTAAAGGACTGTATCCAACCTGCAAACAGAAAAGTTATCACTAGCACTTCATAGAATCATAGAATGGTTTGGGTTGGAAGGGACCTTAAAGATCATCCAGTTCCAATCCCCCTGCCATCAGCAGGGACACCTTCCACTAGACCAGGTTGCTCAAAGCCTCATCCAACCTGGCCTTCAACACTTCCAGGGAGGAGCAGCCACAACATCCTTGGGCAACCTGTTCCAGTGTCTCACCACCCTCACAGTGAAAAACTTCTTCCTAATATCTAATCTAAACCTCCCCTCTTTCAGTTTAAACCCATTTCCCCTTGTTTTGTCATTAACTGCCCTTATGAAAAGTCCTTCCCCAGCTTTCTTGTAGGCCCCCTTCAGGTACTGGAAGGCCGCTATAAGATCTCCCCGGAGCCTTCTCTTCTCCAGGCTGAACAGCCCCAACTCTTTCAGCCTGTCTTCATAGGAGAGGTGCTCCAGCCCTCGGATCATCCTGGTGGTGATCCACCACTTCATTCAAACCTTTCCGGTTTTTATATTCTGAAGTGCTTTTGAGGCAGAAAAATCCACTTCAGGTTTCATACACCATCGTGTCATTTAGGGTCTGAACCAACAGGTGGCAAAATGCCTGTCACTCAATTTGGAATCAACTCCTTAAGGTTGCAAAAATACACTATGATCTTTAATTACAGATTAAATCTTTAACGCTTCTTGAAGTGCCTCCCGTTCTCTTCTGCAGCATGCCAGCCAAACAATGACACATGAGAAAAGAAATCACCTCCTTGATGTCCTAAAGCAGCAGAAAGGCAGGTACATACCACACTCTGCTTCTATAATATCCTACATGCACTCTGTACTGCTACCATTTTGAAATACCAGTTTCAGAAAAATCTGAGATTAATTATTGCCTGCTCTGGGTTTGAGCTAAGAAAAGACTCAGCATCCCTTGCTTTTGCATACAAGAAAACTATAAGCATAGATCTCTTAAGAGGATGTCTAATCATGTTAAAGCTAAGTGAGATATTCCAAAATGGAAACTTCAGATTTCTACAACACTTTGGATGGCAAACAGCAAGTGATATCAGTGGATATAATTATATAGATAAAGATAAAAGTAGTAAGGAAATAACTTCTACTCCGTGCATCTGTGCTAGGTGCACAGTTAATGCAACAGTTTTCATGAGCCAGTTTTAGGAAACAGCAGTTAAACAAGAAAGATAAGCTAATGGTGCCCAGCATGCAATAGGAATTAGAATTATCTTTCCTCCCAGCATAATGCAAATACTCAATCTTACTTCTTACAATCGCTTAAGTTTGGCCCAAGCAATGAATTACGTGGTGGAAATATGGCACAGGCAGGAGAAACGGTGATGAAGGGCAACAGGAAGAGGAAGAAAAAAAAAATAGAGTATTCTTGTCTATCTGTGGAGAAAAATAAACAGCCACAAAGCCAGAAATACTCTGGTTCATGAAGCCTCACGAATTTTAAAAGCAAAAGGTTCACAGAGCATCTCAGCTCTTAACTACTGGCAATGCTACCACAGATTCATCTATGAGTCAGATTTTCTTTAATGAATTATTTGAATACTCTTTACAGTAATTGAAGCCCATGATTTCTTACTTTACACTCCTTGTGGTCACTGAGAACAATTACTCCATATCATCAAGTAACTCCATTTGATGAACTCCACTTCCTCACCCCTCAATCTTCTCCAGAAGAAAAGCCAAACACTTACTCTTTCCTCACTCATCACGTTTATCACATTTAAACTCTTCTCATCTTAACCCACACAGACACAGGGGCTCTGGATATATTTAAAACAAAGCACTGCCAGCTTTGGATGAGAAAGCTGGAAAAGCAGTGCTCCAAAGGGAATTACATCTGCTCTACAGGCTGTGATCACAGCTACTGAATTTGAAAAAAGGCAGAAATGGAAGCAGGGAGCCTCTCACACAGTGTCTCTTTGTTATACTTAGTAGCTTGGTTTTCTTAACTCCCACATGGTAGTGCTTAGGGCAGATAAAACTGGCTGCCACCTGCACAGAAAGCGACCTTCAACTTCCATGTGGCCAGAGAGACTTTGAATTAAAGATGCATTGACTGTCAGAGCTCAAACTTGAGATGCTTTTTAGGGTTGCAGCATTTCCAAGTGAGCACCCGATTTAAACAGGCATCACACTTACTTTTTCTAAGCAGCTTTTGCTTCTACTGTTCTAGACAGGCATGAACGCCCTCCAGACCTACATGCTTAAAAGTCTTATTTTGAACCAGTCTAAGCTACAGTGTTTTACAAGGAACGGATAATGTATACAAACAATAAATACAAGCAAGTGAGGATATATCTTCTTTTACACTACTCACTTCCAATCACGAGATATAAAATACTGGAGCTCCAAGAGCCTGTGCTCACAGTCTTCTACCATCTTCTCAGTATACAAGTGCTCCATCAGGCAAGACAGAATCCTGCAAACAGAAGAAAAACGTTAGGCAACAGCCTGTTATAATCACGCTGAGCTTCCTTGTAACAGTTGGTGTTTGCCAAATCAGTCTTTCCAACAAACCACAGATAAGATGTTCAAACACAGTTGAAGATCTTTTTCTTCCTTCAAAAAGATTACACCTAAACCAACTGCATACCACATCTGTACCCTCTTAAATTCCATTGTTTTAGTTATCTCAGTAAGTCTGATAGACAACAAAATCATAAGGAATATTTTATCTAAAACCTACCTCAGGAGACAATATATATATATATATATATATATA
>NW_010340560.1:0-6733 GCF_000700745.2 Antrostomus carolinensis
CAATCCAAACCATTCTATGATTCTATATTTATTAAAAAAGAACAAGGCTGAAGGAATGCATCCTGTTGTTTTAGGTGCAGAGACTGATTCTTATACAGTGACCAGAGTTCATTTCATGGTCTTGAGCCAAGCTCAACAAAGTTTTGCCAACTGCTGGTACTAGACTGTGCCTCATTACAAAAGCTGTTATTCTGGACACAGTTCTCACTCATGATCATCAACTCAGAGGTTTAGACAAGTGGTTTTTAATATTTAAAAAAAACCAAACCTCAGACTCTACACAGTTTTCCAGTGGAGGTATAAAATCCCTGTGTAGTTAGTTTTTACATACTCACAATATATTTGCACCTTGTAGTTACTTTTTGTGACCATTTAGGAAGTAGTGCATGGACTCCTCACTGTGATCTGTGGATAACAAGTTCATGTCCACTATTTTGGCCATGATGACTGAACAAATACCACACATGAATAACAAAGAAGATGTGAAAACTTCAGTTTGCTTGAATAATTTGTATTTAAGGAAGTTAAAATCCTTCCTGTCTTTTAAAATAAATATTCTTCTCAAGTCAGCATGTTTTTCACAGGCTTTTCATCTGCACATGCAGACATGTGAAGAGAAGAATATAGTTTCATGTGTCAAATTCTTTTCTACAAATGATGATCAGCCATATAATTTATAAACAGAATAAGAGCAAACAGCCGACTGTATCACACAAATTAATTGCCAGAAGCAGACTTAATACTGTATCCTGTGAGAAAATAGTATTTGCATTTCCTGTAAAACAAAAGATTAATTCTTCCTACTTTAAAATCAGTGGCAACTATGGTTTTGATTTTGTGCCACCATCCATTCCACACTATGTTGTTGGGATACCAAAGAGGCAGTCCGCTTTCTAGCTTGTAATACAAAAATTTTGAGGATCAAATTCTGTTCCTTACATGTCAATATGGAAGGGCTCAGCTGGAGCCAGTAAATTTTTAAAGGGCTTGTATGAGTGTAAGTGGAGGTGGGATCTAGCCTAGGAATTTTTTTTACTATAGAAAGTGCATTCTTCCTTGCAGCTGTTGGGTCACATGATCGGGGTTTTTTAATATGAACATTTGATGAATTAATTCATAATGTGCAATAGGTGCTGAAGTATGTGAAAGATCCTCTTGAAGAAGTGAAAGAAAAAGTCAGGGTTCCTCTAATCTCTTACCCAAGTTTTTGAGAGGTCGTTTATGCTTCTGCTAGCAATGTTCATTAAACCAAATACCACATTAGTTCTATAACAGTAAATGGCTGTTGTACCATGCACACATTAAAATTTCTGCAGAGTCAGACAGAAATTACTTTACTCCTTAAAAATGTTCTCTGGGTCCACACAGTTTTTAAGGAGTTTTGTCATTGTTGATTGATGTAATTAACAGCTGTAGCTCTTCCTGCTCTCCCTTTCTGCTGTCATTTGCTGGGCATTTGGGAGCAAGTTTTAGGGAGTGGGGGCATGGCTACTGCCACCTTGATATTGTCCAGCATAAGAACAGTCTTCTGAAGCAGGGTGCTTCCACACCTTCTCTCTCTATCTCCTCCAATTCAACTGTAGATTAACCTCTCCAAGATTTTCATAAAAGTTTTTTAGTCATTGTAATAGCTTTGTGACATAGGAAGTGTTTTAGGTATAAGTATTCTAAAAGCTTCTAGCAATATTACTCCACACTTATACATGAGGCCAGAAGGAAGAATTTAACCAGCTGAGAAGTTTTCCACTCACACGCTTAAGGTGCGAAGAAGTGCACAACACACTTTACTACACAATTGCTATGTAACAGAGACCTACAACTCCAAATAGCAGCTGTTGTCTGTATGATGAAAAATGCTAGACAAGTTATTTTCACCATTTAATCAATATGAACATAATACCTGGTCTTTTAAGCTTTTCTTAGCCTGTTGGTGTACCCACTGGAAATGTCAACATAATCACATCAGATGAAACAGGAAAACTATTTTTTTCCAAAGCTGATTCATTTTTTTTTCTGTTTATTTCTATATCCTAAACAAAAATTTTGGTTTGCTGCCTCCAAAATTTCTGTTACTTGTCTAAAAGGTCTATCTGTTAGAAAAGTTGTCCTATTAAATTGGTCAGTATAGACAATGCTTCTATAGCCTTGGAGGACCTTAGAACATAGCATATGAGTCAGCCCACCTGGATCAGTTTTAAATGCTAAAGCAGCATCAACCTCCCATCCTTCATGGTACACTTGGTTCATGCTGACAAGTAGGAGATGCCTTTTTTTGCTGCCTTTGGTCAAGATATGTGTACATTTTATGACATTAAGATAGAGTATGTTCTTTCCACTTAAAGTGTCCACTCGTTTTCTAAACCATTATCCTACAAACTTTTGTATGATCTATGGATGCATGACTTACTCCACCCACTGGAAACTCTCCAAAAGCCCCACTTCATTAGAATTCCAGCCTAGGAGATTTAAGGGAGATATCAAGAAGATTATATGTTGAGTCTTTTATTTCATAAGCATAAGAACTATATTTGCCTGAAATGAACCCTTTAAAGAGAATGTTTCCAAGCACTTTGCAATAGGAAAACTATTGAAGTGTTAAATGTGATTTATTATTAATTATGCTATACAGCACAGATGGTTTTAGACTATATTTACTACCATAGTAAATGCATTACAAAATGAAGAGAAGATTCTGTACAGCATGAAAAAACACATGAAATGAAGAAAATTGTAAATTTAGAAGAACAGATTGGAGAACAGGAAAATTACTAAATATATATTTACTTACCACTCTCTATACTTTTCTTAATGAGCAGAAGCAATCAGATAAAAAAAACATTGCCTTACCAAAAATTATTCTCTTTAGGTATGGTGTTATTGCATGAATCATACTGTCCTACCTGCCATGAGCAATCTATTAATTTAGGTCTTCTTGAAAGTGGGTACCTATAACTCCTCATCAGCACTTTCCAGTTTAGGCAGGAAGGAGGAAGACTTTGGTTTTGGTTCTGCTAGTGGATTTTCAACATTAGAAAAATAACTCTAACTAGATCCATGAATACTGGATTTGGGCAATATTGTGGGAGTGCAATTCAAAGCTGTGTCTGAGCCCTGGAGGGTAAGAAATCATAGCTGTAATCTGCTTATACTTTGGGAACAGGAGAGCCCCAAGTCCATAGCATCACTGAGGCAGCAGGGCTTCCCCATCACAGCAAAATGAGCCATGATTCCACCCCTGGCCGTTCCCCTTCCACTGTTCACACCCTGGGCTTCCAGGAGAACATCCAAGGACAATATCTCCTGTTGCCTGTGACAGGGCAGTTCACTCATGGAGGCTTTTAGTGTTTTCACCCATGAGAAGAAATGAGATACAGCCCTTGTTATCTGTATATTTAACAAGAATTAATGGAGGTATAAACCTCTGCAGAACTGTCAAAGCATATGAGAGCTAGCAGGTTCAACTATGGGAAAAAATCACTGTAAAGCTAAGAGTTGACCAGGGGTACTTCATGAAGAGCTGTCTGGAAGTAAGGGACAAAACAGCAGACCCCTAAACAAGTATATAAACAGCTCAATCACTATTTCATTGCTGTACCTGAAGATATCTTAAAATAAATTGTTTTGCTACAGCACTGGATTTTCTTAGGAGTGAAATACCGTTTCTGTATTCATGTTTTCCTTTTTTAATATTTGTTTTAATCTGCTTCAAGCACCTTTCTTTTTGCTCACAGTTTGGCAGCTCCCAGATGACAGTATAAATATGCATTTATCTTTAAAATTCAGTTAAAAATTCAAACCATGCAAGACAGTACTTTAAAGTGTGTAACCTAGTATGTGGTAATATCTCTTCAAGCTTTACAGATACTTTATTCAGCAAGGAAATTACAATCCATGAGGACTTGTCCTGTTGTGGAACATTTGACAGCTTGCATTGGTAGTGAAGAGGTAAAGACAGTAAAAGATGATCCAGAAGCTGGTACTGAAAATGATATGTAATTCGAATTAGTCTAACTTCTGTAAACCCAAATTGAACTCATTTTTTTGTCCAACTGGCCTTTAGACAGTTTATTTTTACCATATAAAAAACTGTACATTACATGAATGCATAGGCTTTCATAAAAAACTTGAGTAAAAAACCAGCATGGGCTCAGCAAATCATATAGTGCCACTGAATAGAACATCTTTTTAAATATGCATGAAATAAAGCATATTAGTAACATAGTTGTCATTTAGTCACTTCCTGATTATCTAAAGTACAGGAGGTAAGACTGAGAGAAATATCTATTATTCTATGGGAAAATTAGTAGTATTTTCAGTTAAAAGCAATATATTTTGTCACTTATCAGTAGATTGCCATGATTTCAGGATTTTTGTAATGGTGAAGGTCAAAGTTTTGTGCTGGTTTATCTTCCGGTTGCTGACACATTGACAATCACTGTGAAACACTGAATGCAGTGAATTGTACACAGAGTTTTCAAGGAAATACTTGACAAAATTTCTGTCCAAACTGGTGAAAGTTTCCCCAAAAGTTCCCCAATACGTGGTGCAATTTGAGAAAAAACACTCTTGCCAGAAAAGCTGCTTGTAGTTTGGATTTTCAATGACTGCAGCTATGGACTTGTTTAAACTTCAGCTAGCTGTTACTCTCTCAGTTAATCCAAGATCTATACCTCCTTTCAGGATTGGTGGAGCTGTACCAACAGTCTTCTCCTATTTTTCGGAAGTACTTGCTCGGGAGAAACGAGGCGAACACCTGAGTTGGCTCTGCATGTTTTGGATGATCGGCGGCATCTATGCTTCTGCAATGGCTTGGGCAATAATTCCTCATTATGGTAAGAAAAACATGTTGTGATTTGCAACTTTCTAGTATGAAAATGAAGCTCATGAAGTATAGTTTAAAGGGGGGACTTCATGTCTGTTCTCAAAATACGGACCTGGCTGTTATGAAAAAAAATATTCCTTTTGGTGGAAATAATGAGAATAGGTTGTACCCTAAATAACAAACAATATATTAAAAGGGGCAAAAAGTAGCCAATATCCATGTTTAGTTAGATTCTTTAAACTACTGAAAACATAGACACATGAAAATACAATTGATGTTATTGTTGAATCTGAATAAAATAAGTGATGTGGAAGCTTGCATCAGAGAAACGAAATTTTAAATTGCTGGATGTAAAAATTGCGCTCACTTTGTTTGTTTGATACAGAGAAAAAATGTCAACTTTACATTCTTGAGAAAGAAGAGTAAGGACTATCTTAATGTTTGCAGTGCTAGTTCTGAATATAAAGCTGTGCTGAATGTTTCATTCTTAGTAGATCTTTTTAGTGGTATAGAAATAGAGAAATTTATCAGAGTGCACTTAAATGCTTTAGAGGTGAGCAAGGGCAAATAAGACAGAAAGCCTGCAATGGCTGCAGTTATACACACATGCAATATAAGCCACTTTGTGAAAGACCTCTTTACTGCCCTGACATGGTTAAATACTATGTGGAGGTACCGACTCAATTCTTATTCTCTTGGGCTTGCCTTTTAGAAGAGTTAAGTGCTCACAGTTCTTCAGAGATGCTGAGACTGCTCAAGGGTTCTCAAAAATTAGGCTTTGCAAGCACTTCTACCTGGCACTCCTCAAGACAAGTCAAGCAGTGTTGTGAGTTAGCTGGCATCCAAGGCAGCTTTCTTTAGGCGAGCATGGAGGTTTTTCACAGTTGTGAAAGAGAGGACGACTTCATAAGGTTTGCCCAAAGTGATTAGAACATCTAGCAAACAGTAATGTCCACAAACAAATTATAATAATGCAGACTAATAAAATATCTAGACTGTTGCATTAAAATTGATTTTAGAGTCCACTACATACAACCTGAATCTATTATTTCAACCTTGCCTTTTAGCTTTGAATTGCTGAAATCAAAGACAGGAATTTTCGCTGACTAGGCACAATGTGGGTAATTTATTTTTCTTTCCAATTAGTAAATTGCTCTGGATGCCAAGTACTTTTTGCTTTCCTATGGATTTTTATTTTCTTTATCTTTCATTGGAAAATGCAAACATTATGACAGAGCGATTTACATAGATTGTCTAATTTCATTGTAGATTTTATAAATAACTCAATAACCTTTGCAGAGGTGCTTTTAAAATGTCACATGGCAATACATCTCAATGAATAATAATGCACTTGCATGAAAGCAGTGGCGCTAGAGGAAAAAAAATTCTTCTTTCTTTAGCAATGCAAGAATGTCAGCAACAAAGTCACACTGCTTGATTTTTTTTGGTGTGTGTGTCCTTCTGCAAAAATATTTATGAAATCACTTAAGACAAAAGAATGCAAAAAAACCAATTTTAAAATACAGTCTTCTTCAGTGTTAGCCATGTAAATCACTCTCTTAAAATTATCTTCACTTTAAATCCTAACTTTTTGTTACATTATGAAGTTTAAAATCTGTGTCTTAGTTCCTAGCACAAACATGGAATCACCCCAGCTCAGGACCAGGGGCAAAATGCTTTGTTGTCATGACATGTGTGCCTAGCTATCTACGAAGTTCTCCCAGAACAAACTCTACTCCGGCACTTGGGAGTGTGTGGCCACACATTGCTGTAGACTCCTGGAAGCACTCCATGTCAGGTGAATAGCAGTGCAGATCTCTGCACCATCAGTGTCACATGCATTCATGAGGGGGCTTTTGAAGTGGTATTTTCTCTTTTACAGTTTCTATGTGGAATTATTTTGGAGAATTA
>NW_010340560.1:6751-11060 GCF_000700745.2 Antrostomus carolinensis
TATCATTCACATCTCCACTGACCAGGAAGCAGAACAAAATTATAAACAAAGGAGCCCACCCACTTCTAAGACTCATTTCTATGGTGCATAGGAATTTCCTGAGCTCTCTGCTTCTCACATGAGGAGTAAACAGAGTTGATTTTTCCCAGATGAACTCAGAAGTTACTCAATGGCAGTAAATGAAATTGTATCTGTTGAAAAGCAATAAACTACCATTGAGCATAGTGGAATTGTTCTTACATGAATAGAAACATATCAGGCCAACAGGGTGGAATAATTTTGTAGACTTTTTTTCCTTCCTCTTTCATAAATGTATGCCTTTCATTTGTGCTGCTTCTTATATAAGCTACTTTTAAAAGTCCTAGATTCATAGCCACTATACGTTATCTAGCCCAAGGCAGCCAGTGAAGCTTTCTATACGAGCTTACCAGTTGAACATTTAGCTCTATATTTCTGTGAGAAAACAAAGATTACATTCTTTATATGTAACAGTCTTCCTCTGTTTCTGTTCAAGCAGCACAGGAGTGTCTGAAACCTGAGTAACACTCTGAAACACAAAATAAAGGGAAGCTAACAGTTGCCTTGGAATCAGCGTGTTGTTAAGAGAGGAATCAGCATGATGTAGTGCTGCAATGACCACATATGGAAAGGCATATCATCTGGAAGACAAGCATCTCTGTCTCAGGGCTTCTTGAATTCTATAGCTGTTGGCTTTTGTTTAAAAATTGAAAATGAACGGGGACGTGTTCAGGGTCTCTGAAAGAGGAGTTCAGGTCATGGAGAAGCTATTAGAAGAAATGCTTCCAATTGCTGCCAATTAACAAAATCCCAGATTAAGCTGCTACAAAAAAACTGCTTTATGCACTACTTAGATCAGGCTGGGTAGGAAGGATAATTACCATTTTATAAATCATTTTGCAAGTGCAACTTTAAATTTAACATGTTTCAAAGTAGATTATTTCAAAGACTGTCAAATGTTTCAAATGTGTTTTATATTCTTTAAAAAGGTTCATTTTTCAAATAACGAAGAATCTTAAGAGAAATTACATTTCAGTTTAAAATCCATATAGTTATATATTACCATTTTTTTAGACCAAGTTTATGCATTAGTCTGAGGATAGGAATCAAAAGAATTGTAGAAGTTGTTCTAGCTATTCCATCCCTTTAACTAAACAAACAAACAAAGAAGCAAAGTTATAAAATAATCAGTTCTACAAAAACAACAACAAAAAAATGTTGCCTGCCATGCATGTGCATTATTTTAAAAATCAGTCTCGATTTTTATTGTGCCATATCTCCAAGCTAAAAATCAGGGGAAGCTGGATAAAGATTTCAGTGTATTTACCTGTATCAGTTTTGGTATTCTGTGTAGTTTTATGTTTTGCATATATGATGTATACAAACCTTTTCTGGCTTCACAAGCTACAGAAAATTTCTCAAAATTCAAAACGTTCCCTAGAGTATTTTGCTTACTTACAAACAAATATTGACCTCATTGATTTGTAAATCTTATTCCTGAAAAAGAAGAGGAATATGTGGCTGAAAATAAATTAGATAGCAAGACAGCAAACAGGATGGTACATTATTCAGGCTGCTGTAGCATAAGCTGCACCTGATATCTGAGGCTTTCTCCACACTCTAACCCCTACTTCTGGTATTTGCCAGGAGAGAGGGAAGACAACCATGTCAAAGGGCTTTAGTGAACAAATCTCAATGGTATGATCAGAGGCAGAGACATTATTGCATATATATCTATCAAATTCCAATTAAATTAGCTAGATTATTCATTAAAAGTCTACAGAATTAATAATACAGAATCAAGGAAATATGAAACATAGTACTTTCTAACACAATGCAAAAAAGCAGATTTAAATCTTAGGTCTAAATATTTTATTCAGATCGGTGTAATCACATTGCATAACAGATCTGCATCTAAAATATTCATCTTTCATCACTAGAGTATTTTTTTCCACTTAATTGAGCACCAGCTACTGGTGTTTGTAAGAGAGGTGTTTAGTAACGTTCAGAGAACACAAATTTGGAGGAGAAAGAAGTGGAATAAGAAATCTAAGGAAAAAGCATTCAATTTCAGAATTGAAGATTTCTTGCCTAGCTGTAATGTGTCTCTGTAGTTGTAAGTAGGAAAGTATTAACTTGTTCACTATTTAAGCAGATTTTTCCATTGCATCTGCAAACAACTGGTATTTTGTCCTGTGACTGAAAGAGAACAAATTACAAGTGATAGTTCTACTCCAATCCTTAGAATTTTACTAAACTAAAGAAAGCCTTTTTTTAATGATTTTTTTTTTAAATAATAACTTTTTTACAGTAACATAGAACTTAAAAATGCAGACATAGAAGTGTTCAAATGGTGGACTCACACTTGACTTGCAAAACATTGTATTTAAAAGAGTAATGGTAATTTCTGTTTTTAAAATGTTTAATTATGTCTCCTACTGGAAATTTTGTATTCTTTTCCTGGTTTATAAAATATATTTGCTTCTACTTTTCTCTGAAGATCTTCAGTTTTTACTTTTCTCCTTTACAGTTTCCTTAAATGAGTTTAAGTGGCAGAAACTGGAATTTGGTTTAGATAGGAAAGAAGTTAAGATTTAAATACAGATGTAATAAAGTACTAACATAAACTGACAAATGCAGTTACAGAATCTCCTCACTGGAGGTTTTTAAGGGCACATCAAACCATAGCCTGTCCTCAATAGTTTAAGACCGTGCTAAAACTGGAGCCCTTTCTTAATTCTACTTTCCATAAATAGATAAGTTTTCGTAGGCACAGGAGTCCATAAATTACTTCTGTTTATAACTGAGTGTAATTGTTATTAGAGTGGACCAATATCTTTTTCTTGCAAAATGGCCTGAAAAACATCCCTCAGTTTGTAGCACAAGATTGTTGAGGCAAAGCTGATCAATCCTCCTGAAGAAATTAACTTTACTGGCAATCAAGACGATAGTTTAATCACCTTTTTGGTAGATGGCTTGAAAGTAGTTTCTGTAGTGTTTTCTAATGTCATGTTTGCTTTGTTCTTTTGTCATCCAGCTGGTAAACATATCTTCAAAAATGCCATAAAATCTCCTTCTGTATGAAACCATCATGAAATATATTGTAGTAAAATAGGTAAGGAGGTAAGCAGAGCTGCATGCAGCAGCTATGCAGATGGAGAGATGGAGAGATTCTGGCTCACTGTACAGCTTGAGCACGTACAGCACCAGGCAGTGTTGATTGATGGAGGAGTTAATATCTCAGCCTGTGGCAGACTAAACTGAGAACATGATGGACTAAAGGTGTGAAGTGGCAATGAAGCAAGAAAAACTTTTAACTCTCTTATTCTATCTCTTTTTGTTGAACTGTCAGTGGCACGTGGCAACAGCAGGATTGGTATAAAACATCCTATGCCAATGCCATATATTATCAGTGGGGTTATAGGACATGGTAAGTACTTGATCAGTGATAAAAATGGAAGGATCTTAGAAGCCATCGCTCTTCCAGCACTTCTGATGAGCAGAACTGTATCATTCTGAGTGGTGGGAGCTGTAACTGTGGACATGCAGAGATTTCAGTCTAGCCTGCTGGTCTCCTCCCATTCTGAGGAGACAAGAGTTTATTGCATTAGCAAAATGGAGTCAAAAGGTTACACTCTTCTGTGATGATGATTATTCTAAGATGATTGCTGTGAAAAAATTGTTCCCTAGTACATAAATGTTACATGGTATACGTTTTAGAAAATATAAGGAAAAAGTGGAGCTTTTTCTGTTTGTCAGCATTTATTTTTGTAGATATTAAAAGTTTAATGAATGGCTTTGTTACTAAGACAAAAGACTAGAAGGCAGATTTTATGCTAGCAGCTTGCATAGGCTACATTTTTTTCAACAGTAAATCATGAACTTGGGTATCTCAAGGTGTAAGTCAGGATTGTACCTGGATGAGTATAGAAAGTTCTTGACTACTCTGAAAAACTGGAGTCTTAACTTCATTATTACTTGTCTAAAAAACTCCACTATTAATTACTCCATTGAAATGGCACAGATTAGTATCTGTAAAACATCTTTAGACACAGTTTGTCTGCTCAAATCTATAAACTTCAAAGTGTTAAAGTTGACGGTGATGTAAATAAGTGGCTGTTACTTTTACAGATATTGCTGTATTTCAAATATTTCTTTTTAGAGGTGGGTCTGAGCATCAGAGGAGCAGCTTGATTTCACTCATGGCTATTTCATCAGCTGCTCCCAGCATTTCCTAAGCAGTAAGATGCCCAGTAGCTTATAAATGTATTATAAATCATGGTTCCATTTT
>NW_010340560.1:11084-29001 GCF_000700745.2 Antrostomus carolinensis
CTTTGCTGTAGTCCTCAGAGGGGAATTTGACTCTCGCTCATGCAGTGTACCCATCCAATCAAAAGACCGGGATATGCTTACATGATTTATGATTAAAAGAGCCACACTTAACTGATTTCATATTGCTGCATCATTGTAGTGACTGTGCCCAAAACAACCAGGGTAAAAAACTGTACTCAGTAGTTATATCTACAGAGATGATTTACTGCAGTTCCTTGTACGTTAACACCTCATTAATTTGAGTTGAGAAAAAACAGTTCTGTGATAGTTGTTTGAGTTCCTTATTCAAAGCTGGAACTTTGGACAAAGCTGAAATAGGACGGCATCAATGGTTTAGGCATGCACAAGGTACATCAGAGATGTCTTTCTTAATCTTGCAGAAGGCAAATAAGAGAAAAGCATTATTAGCTGCAAAGGGAAAAGGAATAAACTGCTTACTGATGATAAGACAAAAAGTAATGAGCTGAAATTTCTGTCAGAAAGAAGAGGAGGTACTATAGATAATGAAAAAGGCTTTCTAATGGCGTGTTCAGCATTTGAATAAAGGTGCTATGAGAGTAGTGAAATCTCAGTCACTGTAAGTCTTTAAGAACATGTTTTGAGGTTATTGTAGGGACCATGGCTGATTTTGATTTGGAGCAAGTGGATGCACTGGATGCCCCCTCAAGGTCCCATCCTCCCTGTTCTCTGGGAACTATTAAACAGATACTGTTGCTCCAGTGGGTGCTGGGATAGGCCAGAAAAGAGCCAATGAAGAAAACAAAGACAAAAAGAGGAGAAAACTTCAGAAATTAGAAGGAAAAAGAAAAACAAACAAATAAACAAAAACAAAAGAAAAAGGA
This sequence comes from Antrostomus carolinensis, assembly GCF_000700745.2. NCBI lineage: Eukaryota > Metazoa > Chordata > Aves > Caprimulgiformes > Caprimulgidae > Antrostomus > Antrostomus carolinensis. The sequence continues at coordinate 11,927 of NW_010340560.1, forward strand.
GGAGCATTGGACATTCCCAGCATATGTAGGAAAATGCCTGTCTGTCAGACTATTCTAGCTAACATCTCCAAAGGAAAACAAAAGGTTTCTCTCCTGCACTGCTAGACAGAGAAATTAAAAAGTTGATCCTTCTCTAATCTTGAAAATTCTGGACTCTCAATTTAAAAAACAATATTTTTCTTATTTTTCTTAAACCTTTCCCTAATAGTCTGCCTTTTCATGGTGATTCAGAACAAATCCAAGGCATGGCAGCAGCTGTTTTGGAAAGAGTTGAGCCCAAGGCTCCATTTTTTATTACAAAGTAGCTCCTGTTCTCTGCAGAAGATCTCTGAATGTTATTGTTGTCTAGAACAAAGAGAGATGCCAAAGAAGATGGCCTAGGGAAGAGCTGCAAGTGTTTTTTCTCTGCTTTAAAAAGCCCATGAATGCACTAATAAATCTACAGAACTTTAAATCTTTTTTTTTTTTTAACTTGCAGGAAACATTTGACCCAAATTTTAAAACCAAGAGCAAGGCTTCAATTTTCTCTTCTCCGTATAATTACCTTTCTGATACATTTTCTGTCTTCAGAATCCGTGAATCTATGAATACAATGAAAAATACTGTTTGAGCTTTAAATGAAGAAGCTGAAGCTATGCTAAGGTGGAATCTGCATTGCTATGAGACTGTCGTGCTGAACAGAATAGACAGGACATAAAGGCATCATAATGCAACATCTGTTGATCTGTTTTGCATTCCATTAAGAGAGAAAACGATCCCCAATACGCTATGCTTCCCCCCATGCTTAGTGCACTTCCATTAATCTGGTATTCTGCAGTCTGAAGCTACATCTGTACTTTTAAAATCAGAGTTAATTAAAGTGAGTATGAGGCAGTTTAAACGCTAACTTGAGCTATCAATGGCTACTCTTCAATTGTTCTTCATTTGAAGTAACCCTATGAAATTAGATTATACTGAATGTGTATATTTAAAAAAAAAAACCCCTTCATCTTTAGGAACAGCAAGAATGATAGAACACAGCAGAATTTTGAACAGCTGCTTATGCAAATCCAGCTAGGAAAGCAAAACAAATCATTTTGTTTATCAGTTTGCTATTTTCTGTGCCCTAATGCGGGGTTTGATATGGTCATTTAAATATTTATATTTGCAAGGGTTAGAAGCTTAAGTAGCTTTTAGCACATCTACTTAATGAGCACTAAAGATGCTCATTAATGAGCTTCAAATGTAACCTTCTACTGGGCTCTTTAGGTTGACTGTGAAAGAGAAAATTAGTTTATTGAGAGGTTCAGTAAAAAACTGGCAAATTTTTTTATAAGCAGAGAAGTTATGAGGCCCAGTTTCCTAGGGGTTTCTGTCAATGCCCCTGTGATCCTGGTTAATCTCTTTCTCTCCTCTCTTCCCATATCCCTTACAAGGCACCACAGCAGTACAAGTTTCTCCTTGCTTTTTCCAGATACCTTTCTGCTTATAGTCTCCACAATTGCCCTTTCTTGTCTCCTGCACTGTACAGCAAGAAACACTCATCTTCCCACACCCTCAACATGCTCCTTGCTGCATTACATCTCTGCTCTGGTCTAGCTGCTGTCAGGGAGGAGACAACACATTTTGGCTTGGGTTGGACTAGAGCCAGAGCTGATAGATGGTGTGGCAACAGCACAGTCCTGGCCCCAGGGCTGGCTGCAGCATCCCTGAGGGACCACTGACTTCTGCATTTTCCTCCACCCTCTGATGGAGGTCTTTCCCATATGCTTGGGCAGTGCATTTCATGATGCTTTGGGGAATGTAATTATCTTTGAGACTATTTCTTCCTGTCAGATTTGATTGAAGTAGGTCAATGGCTTTAAATGATGCTGGTGTAGGAACTGACAGATCAGGGAACAGACTGCTGCCATAAACATCACTGTCTGATGCTATAAACATAATTTTCCACAGAAACCATAGTAATAGTTAATCATTCTTAGAGCAATACAACAACGACAACTCCTCAGCCTTAGTTTTAATGAAAACTTAGTTTCACACAATGAATTGGCTTTGAGTATAAATTAAGAAAAATTACATCCAAGTTAATGAAGCTGCCCTAGACATCTGGCCAGCGGCCATCAGCAATGTGTGCAGTGTCAGGCATAACCCTTGCTTTTCACTTCCAGAAACAAATAAGACACTAATCTGGTGAGATTTCTTCTTTGTTGAAATTTTTAATGTTAAAAAGACAAAAAACCTTATGGTTTTGTGGTTGGTCTATGACAGATGAAAAATTCAGGTGATTTGTATGGATGGGCAAAAGAAGAGTTGACTGGTTTTACTGTGTGATTATTCAGATGCATAAATACATTAATTTTCTATGTAACATAGTATGACAGTACAAATTTGTTGACCATATTTCTATATTCTTTGTCTCGCTTATAAAACTGCGTGCTCTGAAGGCATTAGTGATTTTCCTTTTAGTAACAGTTTCTTTTCAGTTCAATAATATATTCTGTCTATGGATTGGATATACAACTGTAATACAATTTTTCAATTTAGAGTACAGTTGCCTTTAAAATAAAATTAACATAATCAGTTGCAGAATAGCATTGTATTTCTTTTTCAGGAAGTTTTTTTATACTTTTCCTCAAAGAAAAATATTTAATATTACTTTTAAAAAACAGGTCTACTTCAATTAAAGTAATTACAGCAAGGTATATTCAGTTATCCATGAGTATCTGAGTATCTGAATACAACATCTGTATATATTCTTTCTGCTCAGGTTTACAGGGGAGGGACCTGTACAAATAAAAGGGAAAAACTGATCTACTTCCCCTATAGTCTTTGTGTGCTTAATATTCCCAACGTGGCTGTATTTTTACAATTGTTATCCAAAGATAGCAGCAGAAAACAGTATAAAATGAGCACAGGGAACTGTCTGAGTCCGTATTATCTTGTTTCTTTTCTAGTACAGGGGCTATATTTTTTGAGACATTTAAAATTTTGGCACCCCTCCTAGTTATTTCCTGAAGGTAGATCTAATAAAAAAGTGAGGAATTGCAGCTAAAGAGATCAAGGTAAGGCTTTTAGATTGTTTTCTTTTCCCACAGGAACCTTATATATTTCAGTATGATATAAGTATCTGATTCCTTCATGATATCCGGATATTCTAGACTCTGTAAGGAAGTAATGAAGCTTTATAAAAATAAAAAATATAATACAGTGTTCTGTTTGTTTAATATATTGTATTTTCCCTGTTCCCTTTGCTACTCACATTTCAAACACTGTGACTGCCTCTCCACAGGCATAATCCACCTCTTCCCCACGCCCACCCCTTGGATAGCTGTGATAGATTACAACTGAGATCATTAGTACTTGATTTGTGAGTGCAAATAGTATTTGTTTTGGACGTGTTTGGCCAAAGTTTGAATTGAAGACTCCTGACCCATGGTTCACAGTATGTACAGAAAAGTTCCACATATTAACTGACCAGGTTTGTTTAATTGAATGCTATTAGATTAGGAGATAATACTTAGCATACACATCTGGTCTAATTACCAGTTCACATAAACTGCCTGTTTAGTCTATCATCTATCTCTCTCTTGGCAATAGGACATTGCTCTTTTTGTTTAAAATAAAAAAAAAAATAAAGAAGGAAATTAAATACCAGAAAAGGAGCACTGAAATGCTAATTAAAAAAAGACTTCTCTTGCAACAGCTTTCAGACTAATAAAATACATTAAAGTTAAATTTTGAAAGACTTTCTTGAATTGCATAGATGTTCGGTTGTTACACTGCAGCAGTGTATGAATGGTAAAACATGTATCACTGGTAAAAGACACGTCCTCTGTATAGTCTTCAGAAAATGTTCCAGCATTTCAATGATTGTTTTGTTTGCAAGTTAGGCTAGATAAGAAGGCCCCATTTTCTTTTTATGAACTGCAGTGTTTTATTGTGCCTTTTCTGATTGTCTTTTTTGATTAATTGCTTCTCTTTTCTTCTACACTGTGAGTCCATTATTTAAATATCCTTAGTCCAGATGCACATAAATCACTGGAAGTCCTGGACGAGGACAGGAACATTTACATTTTCAGTTAGCTTCCACATTTAGCAGCTGCTCTTCGTAGTGCCTACAACAACTTTTCACACCAAATATAACACAATTTGTGAGCTCAGAGCTATGGGTAGGTCATGGAGAGCACCGCCTAAAAATACACAGATATAATTGTACTTGTGTTTTGAGCATTGATAGGACAACAATATAATCAGATTTTGTTGCAGACAAGTGTTTTCTTTCAGACTTGGTTCATAATGACTACTGCACAGGGCATTTGGCAATCTTAAATCATCTACTTACAAAAGTGGATTTGGTCTGGTGCTGATGGTTTATTGTACTCCTTAGCACTGTCCAAACAGGCTTTTTGAACTTCATATGCAGACCATTTCTAATTCTTAAATAAATGCAGTAAAATAAAGTAGTGGAAGCCACTGAGTAAATGTAGGAGACCAGAGGCAGAAATTTTAACAAGAAATCAAATGTAAGGTCATACAAACAAAATTTGAAACACATTTTAGTGCCATTTGGTTGCACAGTCTCAATAAGGACACTGACCATGGTATTTTTAACCTTTGACAACAGTATCTTTTAGGATGTGTTCTCCCCACTTTTATTTAAAATTGGTTGCATCTGCTTGATTGTCATCCCCGGAAAGCATGACATGGCCTTTTCTTCTTAGACTGACAACCCTATAAGTTAGGATGTTGTCAGAGTAGTGGCTAACAGATTTTATCTGTTTGATTTGCAGGCTGTAAGTGTCTTCACTGAACAGCTGCACAGAGCCAGACTCAAGTGAGGACTTTGCAGAACTGAGTACATAAATCTCTGGGCCCACTGACTCAGTCAGCCACAGTCAGATCAACTATGTGACATTGTGCTTGTAATGAAATTTTCAATGGTATCAGCTGAATAATAACCTTTTTTGTCATATTCTGCGTTAGTTCTCTTTTATATGTGAGTAATTAGAACACAATCTTTCCAGTTCTTCAGTCTCTGTTCTACTTCGGACTATAATGTAAACTCAGTGTAATTATTGAATAGACCTTGCCCATATTGGAAAAATACATTTTAATATTTATTCTCACTTTTTATCTGGTTGTTTAGCTAAAAAAATTCTTAGACCATGCTTTGATTCAGTTTTATTTTCAGATGCTGCCAGCTACTGCTGTGGTTTTCAATAGTAGGGATTTCATAAAATGCTTCTAGGTTATATGCCTACAAAAACAATATAAGACAAATAAATCTTTCACCCATAGACCTTAGTTAACCATATAGGACTCTACACATCCATTTGAAAAATATCTAGTGGTCATTAATTTCAGGAAGGTCACAAACGAGTGACCTGTTGCATCCCAGCACAAGTTTTGATTTTTTCTGACTTCATAGTATTACAAGGGCATTGGGAAGACTGCAAATGTATGTATATAAGAATCTTACATCCAGGTACTTATAGCAAGCATAGGTCTCTACAGGACTGAGGCGGGTGCTGTACGAATCTTAATATCTAGTTACAAGTAGATGCAGATCTGTATCGGATCTTTAACTGAAAGACAATTTTCCAAATCCAGTTTAGATGCAGAAATGTGACAGAAGCAGACATTTATAGGGAAATTAAACATTCGAGCTTTTGATTACAAATCACAGTTCTTTTCAAGTTTTGCATCTGAACTTTGGACAAAATCTGACCTGTGTCCATCTACATTAATTTCTAGTAGTCTTGGGTAATTTTCTTTGAATAAGTGTCAGGAGTGCACATAACGGAAATGCAGAACATTCTAGCCTGGAATATGCATATTTACTTACTTAATACTTTCAATTGCAACGTGGTTTTTCTCATTTTATATTTCAAAAATACACAATTAACAGAAGTTTTAAGAGAGATTTTGCACTGATTTGTATTTTATAAAGTATGACATAGAGAAGAAGCAGCTGTTTTGAGGACAGACAAGTAGAACATTTTAGAATCACTGATTTACTATTTAGGCAGAAAATTACAGGTTTGCCCTGGAAAATTTTCAAAATCTATGCTTATTATCCAGAAACTGTAATGAGTGAGGATATATCCACTTCCCAAGGAGTATAATGATACTTCATTCAGAATGAAGCCACACAGAAGTTATTCAGGCTTGATTCCTGCTAATAAGTGTCTGAAGTCTGGCAAAATGACTCAGAAAGAAGATGAAACTCTCATGATGACCAAAGTCAAGACATTGCAATTCTGTGTTGAAGTCCTTTTAGATTTAGTAGGTTTCCAGCACTATAGGATAGCCATATTGCATTTGTGTTCAGCATTGTTAAGGTGCAAAATTGGATCCTGCATGGTGTTGGCCAGGTGGAGATACTTATATCAGCATGACATCTTAGCAAAGGGCACTTCTTTCTCCCTAGTTTGAGAATGGAAAATTCTAAGTGGCCAAAGGTTAACAAGCAGAAGTAAAGGACGGGAAGGTTGTCTTCTCAGCAGCAACATCCCTTGTTCATTTCCTGTAAGTGGAACGCTTTACTTTCAGCCCTTGTTTTCATGCAGTATCATACTGATGGGTGCAACAGACAGTTTAAATCAAGGGGTCAATCTAGGAAAGGCTCACAAAGCTCTGTGTGATGATCCCACATCAACTGAGCTCCTCTCCATGGCCAAGCAGGTATTGGAGAACAACACTAATTCTTTTAGGAATGAGGTGTAGCTATACCAAGAAACCATGTAGAGGGTTTTGTACAAATTTGATGTTTATCCTTTTCCTCTACCCTTATGGCATGGTGGCTCTATATTTCATGTCAATGTCTTTCTTTATGGATTTGGACAGTACAGACTTCTCCCAAACTCTTAATATTTTGGCTCTGATTTTTCTCTTATTTTCATGCCTCTTCAGTGTTACTGAGATCTTCCATCACTGAGTTAAGACTTAACCTGTGTAAGTATTACTGTTTCTGTTTTATTGATAGGGATGCAGCATATAAATACACAGAAAAGCACAATAAAACACTGCAGATTGCCAATAACTCACCACAGAACTGGATGTTGTTAGGGAGAATGGTGGCTTGGAAACTAATTAAAGTGAGTAAACAAACATATATACCTCTGTGTAAGATAAATAAGAGAGAGAGGAATCTTCTTCTCCTGTCAGCTACTTTGCTGTCAGGTGACTCTTAACAGCTGCGATTCAAACCAGAATGCTTCCCACAAAATGTACTTACCCAAGATTTTTTTTTTTAACATGCTTTTTTATATACAGGTAATCATTAAAATTTATTTGTTTCAGTGCTGCTTTACATAAGTAAAAAGGTGAGTTTTCCAGCTCTGTGAAGTGTACGGGAATCCTCTTGTTATCATACTGTTCTCAGTCATATAGTAAGTGCAGAAGAGGCAAAACCAGTTCTGAAAATGCCATAAACTGCCTCTTGTTAAAGCTTTTCTACTCTTTTGCCACTGTTTTTAATTATTGTATCTTTGGAATAATCCACTGAAGGGAAGAATATGGGGTGAATACGTAAAAAATCTTAGAATGGTCAATTTAGTTTGGAAGTCCTTTCCCTCTGGTTCTGTATAGCTTCTCTTGTGCCCTTTAAGACTTCATAAAATGTAAACTGCTAATGGGTGGTTTTGCCTTATTCATGTCTGTTTTATTTAGTTGGCCCAGTATCCTTCCCAGTAAACAAAACTGAAGTGCAGAACCAGCTTCCTTTGTTGAATTCAAGATTAAAAATGTGTCATTCCTATTAGGTTCAGTACTGACAACAGCCTACTTTGAGTTACTACATATATTCATGTTTATCTAGCTAGAAAGGCAAGTGAGACCCTAATTTCCTAATCATAAATAGACCACTACTTAAACATCCTTTGGCACCTCTAGTATCTGCCAAGATTAGACAAATGGCATGACCAAGCTGTTGGGTACCTGCATTTCTCTTATTAGGAATTGCTGCTTCAATTATTTATACTATTACATCTGTTCATCTCTCTGCCACTTAAGATTAACTTCTTGCATGTATTGGCTACTGTGAGTCATAGCAACTTGATACAGCCATACCTTAGGGCCAAATAAAAGTCAGATTTCAGACAGATCATTGTAATCCACTCATGCAATGACTTACAAGCTTCTCATGTCTTTTTCCACCTGCAGCATTGCTAAGTATTCTGATTTGAAACTGTTTTTTATGGCTTTTCTATTGGGCCTGTTACAGATACATTAGCATTTCCACAGCAAGAAAACAAAATTAACAACTCTATATTCTGTGCAGAGTGTATGTAAGGTTAAGTGGAAGGCTGATGTATCATTACCAAACCTTGAATTTGGGGCATATATCACACCATATAATTGTCTGAAGTATGGGGATATACAAACTTTCTCCTCAAAGAAAAGTAAAACTGGGCAGTAGTATAGCAAGTATTAGAAACATTTTAAAAGTAGGTTATTGAGATCACTCTGCAGAGGTACTGCAGCTGGAGACCTCACCTGGACAACAGTGCCCTGCACTGTAGAGGCATTGTGTCTGGTGTTGTTAGAGAGTTATTAGAGAGTGTCTGATTTTATTGTATTTTCTATCTGGGGTCAGACCTGCTTGCAGCTGGGGTGGGGTTATATGAATGGCAGAAAATGCTACTTGAGTGATCAGAGACCTGATAATCTCAGGTCTTCAGATAAAGGTTAATGCTAACACAGGGAAGTGATGAATGTCAGTGGTTGACAACCCCCTTCTCTGTGAGAGAGGAAATCTGTCTTTAGAAAGAGCCTTGTTCCTATTAATCACGGTTTTAAGTATCAGCAGACCAGGTCTGAGTTTAATATATTTGTAAAATATCTGTTTAACGCTATTACTTTCGTCTTTCATTGAACTGTTGACCCTCCCATGGACTGATAGCATCATCTGGAGAGCCAGGCAGATGCAGATGAGAATTAGAGAGTCTTCTACAGGCACTTTTGTTAAGGTACCTCCATCATGGCTTGCCACACTTCAGCTATTCTATTTCCAGATTCCTTCTGCAGAAATTACCAGCAGCTGACCTGCTGAGCCAGTGGGTTTGTAGATTATCTGCCTACCTAGACAGGCTAAAAATATCACTGCCTTTCCCATGTGATACTAATAATCTAATCACAGGAAAGACAACAGTTCTACTTTGTGTAACTGGAATTTCACATTGATACAATTATAGAATCATTCTGAAAATGTTATTTCTGCATTTGTTAGAAAACATGTCTTTCACTGAATCTTGTAAAAATGTCTAACTGAGCTTCCTCAGCTATTTAACTTACCTGAACTATTTTTTTTTTTTTTTTCAGTTTCAGTGGTGTTTTACCATTATTCTAATCAGTACTGCTAAAATATATGGGGTCAAATCCTAGTTGTCACTCACAGTTAAACCTGGTAATGCCAGGACAGACTAAATATAAGTGCAATAATAATGTATTTCAGTTTTTCCAGCTGCAAAATAGTTCTAGTCCTCCTTATAATTTTGATTTAGCTTAGATTTGGGAAATACTCAACAAAACAACATTTAATAGTAGAAATTTTTTAAACTTATTTGTGTTGAGTGAAGTAACACTGCCACTATGTGGCACTTTGAAGTAATCACATATCTTAGTTACTGTAAAATTTTCAAATTTAAAACCTTTAAAATTGAGGCTAGAAAGCTGAGTTCTGACCAAAGATTATATGGTAAAACAGAAATAATAAAAGTTATAAAATTATAGAAAGGATTCTTCAGAAGAATCTATTGAGTCTATGAATTCGTATAAATTCCTTGTCTATCCTTCTCCTCTGCCGCTAATTTTAGGGATATTCTTTCACCTACTCCCTTTTTTGATCTACCAAAAGACAAAAGCTTATGCAAACTTGGCTTTTGACAATTTCTGGTGCTAGCATAAATCTAGTTCCTCTGATTCATACTGAATGGCTAACAAAATTTGTTGTCAGGAACAGTCAGTCGTAAGCTAAAACCCCTACATTTGGTTAGGCTTTCTTTACCCATGTTAGTGTCTCAGAAATGTGTTTCACAACCCTATTCCTTTGGTGTTTAGAAACCTTCCCGTTGCAAACCAGTATTTTTACAGATAAATAATAAAATTTACCATAATATGTACAGGTTTGCCTTTATATTTATTCATAAAATCTGTGACAGAAATGCTCTTTTCTCTCACTTGGAGCAAGAACTTGTTTATAATTTATTAATTAATTAATATTTATAAATTTTATTTATTAACATTATGGAGCAGATGAAAGGCTGTGTTGGGAGGGAAGATTTTATTGACATTGAATTGAACATATAATTAGCGATGAGATATTGATTAGCATGTTGTACAATTTAGTTTTTCTCTGCTGCATGCTGCTGTGTTTCCGTAATCAGTAATTGCCATGTCTGTGATTCACTTTGCCTTTTCCAGCAGCCAATGAAGTGAGAGGGTGGTATTCAGCACAAAGGTTGCTGCAGCAGCTTCTGATTCAATCATTGCGGGTTTCCCATTGCTTTATAGCACATAATTCCCAAGATGCATTTGGGCCAAGTGTTTCAGCAATTCTTAAGATGTGGGGACTTGCCACCATTTTCAAGATTAATAACTCTTAAATACAGCATAGCCAGGGAGCAAAAGTTAACTGCAAAGTTAACTCTAGGTTACTGTGCAATGCTGCAAATGCAACCCTGTAGAACTGCTCTGTCTTTGCTATTGTGTCATAAATCACAGACGAGAGAAACAAATTGAATTGCAGCCAAGAACACACTTCCATTTGGTTTCAAAACTTAGGTACAACAGGAATGAAAGCCACTTTGTGACCTGAGTTCAGAGCTACTCTAATGGCTCCATTTTCCAGATTAGCTCATGACCTAGGAAAATGGGATGTGTTAAATGTAAGAATAAATCTAAACTTGCTCTGCATTTGAAATACTTGTTTGTTTTGCTGATCTAGTGCTGCTGCTGGAATAGACAGGAGAACAGCCTCAGGAAAGCTGTGTTGCAGCTGGCTTTTTTTCTACCAATTGCTTCTTATAATCCTGATGTTCACTATGAGCATTAATTCAGCAGATATGTAAAATCACAAGGTAACTTGCAGCAGCTAATACACTACCTAGATTAAAGGATGGAATAAGACAAAATAAAAACCGTAAGGAACATTTCACTTGATATGTCCCTCAGATATTTTGAGGATTAAAAAAGATGTTTTACAGGTTGTCAGGAAAACAGTAGGATGAACTCATTGCTTTTAATTAAGTGTAGTATGGTCCACTTACTTACATTATATCTTGGTTTTTAGATGAAACAGAGCTGGGTTCCTTTTTCAGTAGTTAGAATAGTGCTGTGTTTTGCTTTTCAGCCTGGGACTCGTTATGAGAGAGACACTGATAACACACCAGTGTTTGCATTTTTGTCACTAGAAGTGAAGGACTTTGTGTTCTGTTAGTCTACAAACACAAGATTTAAGGGGGTGAGGAATATTTAAATTAATAAGCTAAATTGGCATTTGGATATGCCAATGGGATATTCCATATCATATCACGTCATGTCCAGTATATCAGTGAGGGTCTCTTCCTCTTTTAGCTCCCTCTGGCTTTCACTCAGGCTCTCGCTCTTCTGGGACTGCAGTCTTGGTTCAGGATTGTGGTTCCTCCCGGATCGTTAGCTGGGAACGGGCTGGGCTCAGTCGGCGGGTGATGAGCAGCTGCACTGGGTATCACTCATTTGTATATTTTGTTACTTTTGTTACTCATTTGTATAATTTGGTTATCATTATCACTACTATTTTAATTTTAGTATTATTTTAATTTTTCTTTTCTTTCTATTATTAAACTATTCTTATCTCAACCTGTGAGTCTCCTTATCCTTGTGCCCCAGTCCTCTCCTCTGTCCCCTGGGGGTGGGGGGAAAGTGGGTGAACAGCTGTGTTGGCTGCTAGCCAAGGGCTAGCCCAGTGAAACTATCACACATTAATAAATGACACCTTAAAATAAATGATCACCAGTGTTTTCCAGGACTGGTTAGAGAGTACAAGATGTTGCTTTTGTTTTATAATAGGTATAAAGCCACATTTACATCATTTACTGCTGAAGTGCCCTTTATGCAGCTCAACATCATAAAACATAAACCAGAGCAGTGAAAGGGGGATTGTCTAAACACATCAGTGGCTCTATGTATTTCTGGGACAGTGTCTAATGACAACACGAACCAGTACCTTGACCGTGCTGTTCTGAGAGATGAAAGCCCCTATCCTGTGCTGCCTTCCCCATGGCACTAGCAGTTAGTGGCACAGTTGCCTGATAAGTCAGATCAGCTTGCTGCTCTGACCAAAAATTAACTTAACCAAAATGAGTTAATTTTGCAAGTTTTGTGTCACGTGATTTTGTACTATAGTTTAGAATATATAACGAAGAATATGATTCTAATGATTGCAATAGAATGTGTACACAATACCTAAAACATAGATATGTTTTGTAGTTGCCTCATTAACTCACTGTAAATCTTTCCTTCTATATTTCCTTCTCTTCCCAGTTTGGATGTAAATTATGCTCATGTTATTTAAGATTTCAAATTCCATAAGATCAAAAGTTGATATTCCAAAAATCAGTAAAAAGTAAATTTTAATACACTTTTCCATGCTTCTTTGATTGTATTTTTTAATCTTTACTTTTCATTCCAAGTTCTATTTTTGAACATTAAGTTTTAGACAACTTATTTTTGTTGGAGGGAACTTCGGAGAGGGAAGGTATGTTTATCTGGAGCCCTGCTTTAAAAACAATAACCTGACATTCCAAGACACTGTTGTTGACTTTACTTCCATCTTCCCAGGGTAAAGATGGCAGGGCTAGCAAGTTGATACCATTTTGGAAACACAAAAAATTTGCAGAAGACCAAAAAATACAGGTTCTTAAGTCTGCAGATCAAAATGTTTCACCGAGGTGTTGATAAAGGGCAAAAATAAATAATGGGCTGACTGTGTTTTTCATATGGTAACATGTAAGTACTCTGAGAGAGGATTTTTTTTCCAAGAATGTATTTATGATCCACAGCATGAGGCCTTTAGATTCCAAAATACACTATACATTTAACAGATAAATACCTCCTTTGAAGAACTATTTAATAAGCCATTTGGTACAATGTTGTACCAATTGTTTACCAACATCCAGACAGATTTAATTTAACATATGTTTTGTCTAGAAAAATCAGTTAGCAAAGAACTATATCAGATTAATCCAGCGTCAGCTCTTTCATTAGCCAGGATCCCATTTTCTTCCAGTAACCCCTTCTGTCCTTTATTGTTATTCCTATCTTCCACTAATCTTTTATTAAGTTATCCTTGAAAATTTTACTTGAAAAATTCTGCTGCATTGAAGCCAGACTAAAAGGCCAGGTAGTTACCCAAATCATATTTTTCCCTTTCTTAGGAGAAATTCTTAATTTTCTTACAATTATAGCGTTTCAAAAGTCCAGTCATGATATACCAAACAATCAGACATTTTATTTAAAAAGCTGAACTACAGCCCTGTTTTTTCACATACAGTTTTTCCATTATTTTATTTTGTGTTCTTCTCTGTATATTTTAACAGTGGTTTCTATAGCATGTTATTAATCAGCACTCAGCTGTATCTCAAGATAAATTTTTCAGATGAGAGGAGTTATTTTCCTGTTGTTCTTTTTTCTTAATCTCTTTATATAATCATAAATGCTCTCTCTACTTCAATTTTAAGGTTGCATATCTCAGACAGAATTTGAAATACAGAGTAATTTTTCCTGTACATCTAGTTATGGGACAGGGAGGATGGGTGTCAGTTTGCTGTAAACAGAATTTAAGGAGTGGTATAGTGCTCTGGAACAAGACAGAAACAGAAGTTAGGCACTGTAAATGCTTTATGCATTGCATTGTATTACATTGGGAGACCCTTATTAAGAGTATTGAAGTTAACTCTTTGTAAAGAAAGTTAATAATAATATGGAAAGATGTAAAATTCCATAAAATATATAATCTGAGTGTAGATTTTTAGTTCTCCCTTCTTCTAATATTCATAAAAAACTATTTCTTTGTGTGTATATTCTCATGTATGGTGATGGTGCCTCTGTTTGGTTCAGGTAACTGCTTTCATGCAGATTTTGCTAAGAGGCTTGAAAGAGGCTTCTTCATCCTGTGAAAGGAAGTCTCCCACCCTGCATAACACAGCTGTTTTCCAGCATGACTAGTCACATGCAAGAGGCTGAAATTCATAGTATATTATTTGTGAAGTTATTGATGTTTGTGGAAGTAGAAGAGCTCAATCAGGCCTCATTTAATAATACAGGTATCATTTTGCATCTCCAAGAAGCTGTAAGAGTCCCAGATACAATATTCCTTATTTCTCTACATTTTGTGAATTTCTGCTTTCATAGGATGGAGTTTCAGCATGGGTTCTGCCTACCAGTTCCACAGCTGGCGAGTATTTGTGATTGTCTGCGCACTGCCCTGTGTCTCTTCCGTGGTAGCCCTCACCTTTATGCCAGAAAGCCCACGGTTCTTGCTGGAGGTATAATTTTCTGAACAGCATTTAGATTCCAGTCAAAATTATTTCTGTGTTTACATAATGACCTCTGTATAACAGGCATTAAGATTGAATATCTTAATCTGTATCTATGTTTTGTTTAAATGTTGTGATCAAATGTTTAGGTTGGAAAACATGATGAAGCTTGGATGATACTCAAGCAAATTCATGACACAAACATGCGGGCTCGTGGTCAGCCTGAGAAAGTCTTCACAGTAAGTATTGCTTTTAAACCTAATTGCTTAACACGTCAGCGAGCTTGCTGACTGCCAAGATCTGGGGTCCTTAAGCAGTCAATATTAATACTCTATATTACAAAGCCAGTCATTTGCACTTTAAATACTTAAATATAAACCCCAAACTCCTACTGAAATTGTTATATTTACAGCAGATGTTAAGGTATCAACCTTTGGCCAGCATATTCTTGAGCATGTGAATCCACAGTGTGAGAATTTTCTCTGGTGTACCAAGATACTTAATAGACTCCATATGTGTTTTATTTAATAAGCTTACTTCACTCTTAATAATAACAGTAGACACACAGAAATCCAAAATAGTTGGCCGGCCATTGCATCTTTAAAGCTTTTGAAATTATTTTCTTCATTTTTATCAACTAAAATAATTATTTTTAAAAAATCATTTTCACTTCTGTGAAACAGTAATTTCAGACATTTAATTTTCTCAAGGTGTCTTGGAAGCTCAACTGCATCTTGTTGACTTGCAGGTCTCCTCATAAGGCCATATTCAAAGTACTGATGGGTTGTTTCTATTTGGAGGAGAAAGTGACAATTCTTCAAAATTTACAAAAAAAAAAAAAAAAATGATAGGACTTTTTTATGGCATCTTCCTGATTTATGAAGAGTATACACAACAATTTTGTCTCCCTGGATACAATAGGGCCAAACAGCAGAAGGCATTTTATTACTTTGAAATCCATTCTGCTTTTCCATGTTTGTGCTGTGCCGTGGGAGTGCTGTCACTCTACTCTCTCTCAGAGCCATTTGTGGGATGTTTTTCCTCATCCAGAGGTTTTCTTCTCACTTTAATGCACATATAACTCAATCAAGAAGTCCTCTTAAAGGTTCTGCATTTGCAGGCAGTCTCAAGGAATGACCATCTGACCATATAACTTTATTCCATTTAGACTTTATTGCCTTGGATGTAGTTTCTGTTGCCTCCATCTAATTTTTTTCCACAAAGAGGCTCAAGAAATCATATATTTAGCCTGAAAGAAGACTAGTTAGCACATCTATCATGTTAAATCGACATTTATTGATACACTGGGGACCTACCCCTAATCCCATCTAACCTAATATTTTATTTTCTAATTTCATTTTCATAATCCCCAAATGAAGGGATTTGCTTAACACTGTGCAACTAGAGTGTAATTTCAGAATTGGTTTTTGCTGATCTGAGTTGCTTTCAGACAGAGTATGCCTGCCCCCAGTCACTCTTTTGTTTTTCTTCTGCCAGTGTTGATATTCATTGACTTATTGCACAGTTAGCCATAGCACAGACCCTGTCCCCCTACAGTGTTGGTTCAGGCACAAGGAAGAAGGCAGAAATGTGCTGGGAGAAAAGGTGGGAGGAAGGATCAGCCATGGTCTCCACATCACTTTGACATGATCATAATCACATCCTAAAGCAGCTGTGGAGAAGAAAACAAAGCACATGCTTTTTATTACCAGTTCTTGTCATCTAACAAGTCTTTCTCTCTACAGTTGTTGAAGTGTGACACTAAACCATGTTGGACTCAGCTGATTATTTATAGCTATTTTTGTTAAATAGTCAGCCATGAATAAGGCACAAATAAGGAAAAACCACCACTTTCTTGGGATTTTTGGCAGTTTCTGCCATGAACATTGGGAAACCTCAATTCCTATTGTCAAAGAGTTGAAGGATTAGAAATACTGTACTGTATGTCAAGGCTACAGATGTATGCAAGTCTGTAGTTTCAGCTTGCATTAATATGATTAGAAAATGCATTATAGTTTCCTCATTGGACAATGCTACCACTTTATCTTATAAAACCTAGAAACCAAAGAACTTATGCAAAATCTGTTTGGGATATCCTCTTAGTCTCTCTTGCTCTTTCTTTTTTTTTTTTTTTTACATACAAATTAGTCTTGGATATTGTGTCATTTTTTCTCAGTAATTTATTCACATAGCTCTCCTAAACCCTGTTACTTAATCCAATACCACTCTATGGGATATGCATTACTATTTTCCTCCACTTCATGTCACTAGTTACATCAGATACACTTTGATAGATGTGTTCTTATTCCACAGCTGATGTAACTTTTTCTCCATTAATGCTATAGAGTGCTTTCCTTTTGTGTGTTTTCCTAATTATGCTGATCTCATCTTTTTCAATAAGCTTTTTTCTCAAGTCATATTCGTTCTTGTTGCTCGTATTATGGAGAATTTAATCTTCAAACCTTTAGCACACAGAAGGAATCAACTGATGAACAGTTGGGTTTAGAATTAGAAACTCCAAAATGGATGCATTGTAGTTACTGACTGTGGAGTTGGTGGCTCTTACTACTTTTGAAAACT
>NW_010340560.1:29027-58080 GCF_000700745.2 Antrostomus carolinensis
TCCTGCTGAGAGCAGTGACACTAACAGAGATGGTAGTAAGTCGATAGTACCTTCTATTATGGGACTATCCAAGTTAAATGTTTATGTACATGCTTACTTACCTTCCTGGGTCCTTAAAATATACATTCATCAGGTCAATTGGTTTAAATGTTTAAGTAAAAAAAGTCTTTTTGTTCCTAAAACCAAAATTCTCCACACTCTTCCAATGCCATATATCAATTAATCTTTTTTTCCTGCAAATATTTTCTTATGTCTTCATTTCGTAAAAATTAAAATATTGCATATTTCTAGCTTTTTTTTTTGAAACAGGAATTCCATTTTCATTAAAACAGGTATCCTTTATTGATTTTTCTTTCATTCTTCATATACTGACAACTCAATTTGCATGGTCCAGGTGGATCATTGTCCTGATTCAATAGGACTTTTCTTATGTTAAAGAACCATCAAGGCCAGGGGCTTTTTGTCCTCAGTCATATACAGTGGTCCTAGGATTTATGCATGTTTCCCCCAACCTCCACATCTCCAAATAAGTCAGGTGGCCAGGACCATGGAAAGGCTACCCCTGAGCCTACAGGAGTGGTACTGGTTTACACATTGTAATTCAAAAGACATGCCCTTTCTACCCAGCATGTGAGGATTTCTGTATGTACAAAGTCTTAAATAATCTTGGAGGACTTGACTCAGTCTATTGCATAACATTTCATAAAAGCAGTTTAAGAAAAGCTTAAAATTAATGGAATGATGCAGACAGGATTACTGTAGTAAGAGGCATAATGAGAAAGATACAGACTTTTGGTATAGTCACGGTTTGGCAAGACAGTGAGCTTCAGTATTTCAGAAATGAGGGTGGTTATAGCTAAAACTGCTTGGTGGGCTTTTGTTTGTTCATGGGATGAGGCTGCTGGTGCCTCTTAAACAGTGTACATCTGTAAAAGCAGTAGGCTGAAAACTAGAGCTTTACTATCAATACTGCTATTCCCTGATGCCCTATGGTACATCTGTAGGTGGTGGTGTCCTCATTGTGTTAAGAAAAACAAGCTATTGCTACCTTCAGAAACTGCAGCCAAACATTGAACGCTCAGTTTGTTGCTCGTTCCCTCTTTGTAAGTCAGTCCCTTTTCCCATTTTATTTATTTTCTTCCCATTCTCTATTTGTCTTCTTTTTCAATAAACTGTGGATGAATACACTGCATTTTGTGATACCTCTATGAACCTGGGACCAGAGTGCAAGCCAAGACCAAAGCTGTACAATGGTGTCAGTTTGTCAGGTCCTGTGTCTGGAAAGACCATGTCACACATTCTTGTTCTGCTACACCAGAGTGCATTGTAGGCAACATCACATTTCTGTCACTGGTAATTCTGTATTTTTCCCTGATGTCTGTTTATCCCATTTCACTTTAGATGAAGTAGATAATTGCTCATAACAGCAATAACATGTGCAGTTCCAGATCATTTCACCTAACTTTTTCTCTCTTCATTAAAAAGGATAGTTAAAGTCAACATCCAAAAGACAGAGTTCCCTAACAGTACAGGAAATAAAAACAAAAGAAAAACATTATTCAGTTCTTCATTATTGAATTTTCAAATACTTCTCTTTTCATTATTGTATCTTTAATCAACAGACTTTTGACAATGTTGTGATAGCAAGTCAGCAACAACTTGATAACAAACTCTAGACGTGGTTAACTGAGCGTTTAAATAACTTTTATCCGTTGTGGCGTTAGGGGTGTGTACAGCAACACTCTAGCAGAACCTGACAGTAACAGCTTGTTTCAGTCAGAGGAAAAGGATTTCCTGCATACTTTGAAAGTAGAGCTTACCCAATACTGTTGCATCTATAACAAACTTTGGCATTATAGTGTGCTACTATTCTTTATATTTCAAAAGCATTTCCAGTGTAGACACAGGTTAAATGTCATTTTTAGTTTATGGTATTTATTAAAACCTTCCAATGCTCCTTGACAGGCAGTTAATGATTCAAGAAAATGCAAATATTTCCTGTTCTGTTTTTATTTCTAGGTTAACAGAATCAAAACTCCAAAGCACATAGATGAGCTCATAGAAATAGAGAGTGATACAGGAACGTGGTACAGGAGATGTTTTGTTAGAATTCGCACAGAGCTATATAGTGTAAGTAAAAACTTTTCATTAATTACCTTTCTTCATTTTAATTAGCCTTCAGAAATTAGATGGATCAATTGAGCTCATGCTGGTGATAACTGTAGTACTACATTTTCCATGCAACTGGGAGATTCAGGAACTACTGTAAAGTTCTGGTTTCCTGACCTTGAAGAGGTGCAGGTGAATCACAAAGAGTTGTCTCAGCTCTGCGGAGGAAAATGCTGCATTGATCTTCATA
Organism: Antrostomus carolinensis; assembly: GCF_000700745.2. Classification (NCBI taxonomy): domain Eukaryota; kingdom Metazoa; phylum Chordata; class Aves; order Caprimulgiformes; family Caprimulgidae; genus Antrostomus; species Antrostomus carolinensis. Next base: position 31,387 of record NW_010340560.1, read on the forward strand.
CAAGTGATGGCTAGTAGTTACATAGCCATATTCTCAAGCACCTCAATATAATATGTACTGGGAATGCATATCAATATATTCCTATGGAAAGAGGTCATACGTGATGAGATGAAAAAAATATCAGCAGGAACTTGAGGTGACCACATTAATTAACAAATTATAAAATTGTGAATAAGTTGTGTAAATGAATGGCAATAAAACCTTTTATTTTATATTTTGCCATATTGCCGAAAACATTTATAAGGCATCATATCTGTGTGGTTTTTAGGCATGTCAAGTGTAGAGCTATTTCAGAGAGCTTAATACAAGCTCACTGTGACTGTGCTTCATATCCTTTTTTACTTTTTTGCAAAAACAAAATTATGCAGTACCGTTGAACCTTTTAATGAAAATTGGGAAAAGTCTCATCAATTAAAAAAAGAGTCAAAAATAGTTTTCCACAGCTATTAAAAATCTGGCATCTTAAAGCTCTCTAGAGCTAAGATGAAATGTTGAAAACCACAACCGTCAAAAAATTGCTTTGCTTGGAAAAATGGCATTTTCCATATGAAAAAAAAATCCAGAAAGTGTCTACTTTTGTAGTTATTTGACCAAAAATGGAGTAGTTGAATGTTGAAATGTTGTTATTTGGCCTTGTTACTAAACCAACTTTAAAGGAGTTGCAACTTGGTTGTCTCATGTCCTTGTTATGTCACTGGACTAGTCCCCTGGGTTGGAGAACCTTCCTTGTTGCATGATGTGTACTGAAACTTCCTAGGACAGATTACTCCTTCTCTTCAAAAGGAGATCATCTGGAGAGTAGAGAGAGAGAGAAAGGGAACACCATTCTCAGTCAGCTCTGCTGTAGCGTCTCTGACCTGGGGGTAGTCCTAGCTTTTCCTTATATAGTTGAAGCACCAATTGGTAGCTGTGGTAGGTTATGATAGATCAGACTCTGAGTTGGTCCCTGTTGAATTATGGAATATAGTTCATCTAAACTTAAGCAGTGTAATTCTGGGAAGTGAGAAGAAGACATTTCTGTCAAGATCTCTGGTTTATTTGAGATAGTGAAATGAAACTGCCTAAAGATTAGGAAAATTTGAGGTGACCAGAGCAGGGGTAAATTAACAGACGCAGTCCACACTGATGTATAAGAATTTTATATGAGCTGGGAATGTGCGCTTGCAGCCCAGAGAGCCAACTATATCCTTGGCAGCATCAGGAGAAGCGTGGCCAGCATATCAAGGGAGGTGGTTCTGCCCTTCTGCTCTGCTATAGTGAGATCACACCTAGAGTACTGAATCCAGCTCTGGAGTCCTTAGCACAAGAAGAACATGGACCTGCTGGAGCAGGTCCAGAGGAGGGCCACAAAAATGATCAGAGGGATGGAACACCTCTCCTATGAAGAAAGGCTGAGAGAGTTGGGGTTGTTCAGCCTGGAGAAGAGAGGGCTCTGGGGAGGCCTTATTGCAGCCTGTCAATATTTAAAAGGAGGCTTATAAGACAGATGGGGACAAACTTTTTAGCGGGGCCTTTAGCGATAGGACAAAGGGAAATGGTTTTAAACTGAAAGAGGATAGATTTAGATTGAACATTAGAAATACATATTTTAAAATGAGGGTGGTGAGATACTGGAGAGGTTGCCTCTGGGTGCCCCATCCTTGTAAGTGTTCAAGGTCAGACTGGATGGGGCTTTGACAACCTGATCTAGTTGAAGGTGCCCCTGCCCATCACACGGAGATTGGACTAGATGATCTTCAAAGGTCCCTTCCAACCCAAACCTTTCAGTGATTCTGTGAGAAAAAGCTGGAAAGAACAAGCACAACCTGGCTGTAGCTGAAGATTAACATACTTGTATGAGAAGGACAGCTATGACCCATATTAAAGAGTTGATCTGCTCTCTCTGATGCCCTGAAGAAGCAAGCAAAACAGAATGAAAAAGCTTCTGTCATTTAACAGAATTTTTCAAAATACAATTTTAAATAAATCTATTTCCTAATCATTTACAGATTTGGTTGACATTTATGAGATGCTTCAGCTACCCCGTGAAGGATAATACAATCAAACTTACAACTGTATGGTTCACCCTGTCTTTTGGGTAAGAGTGGTTGAGATCTTAAACCACTTTTTTATACACTTGACAGACAGAAGAATTATCTGCATGCAAATCACTGTCACTACGATTATTCTTTTTGTTCAGAAAGGTTTTGTTCAGTATCTTTCCACAAAATGTTATGTTTATCAGTTAGTCTGTTCTTGGCTGCAAGCCTGACTCATCAAGAATATCTGCTTCAGAAACTGGCATCTTCTGGGTTCATCTTTCAATATTTTTAATTTATGGAAGATTTTATTATGATGGAGCAACTGCTCCATCATGTAAGTGGCTGAGGCATCTACTCATCCTCACCTCACACAGATTTCCAAACAAGTGAGATTGGCAGCTGAGCTTTTTCTGTTTTTCACAGCTACTACGGCTTATCTGTCTGGTTTCCTGATGTCATTAAACATCTGCAGTCAGACGAGTATGCGTCCCGAGTGAAACATTTCCGCAATGAGGAGGTTTCACATTTCGTCTTCAACTTCACATTGGAAAATCAGATTCACAGCAATGGAGAATACATCAATGACAGGTTTAAAGATTTCCTAATATCCTGTCTTGTCTGGAATAAATAAATGCATGTTTTAAAGCATGTCCTAATAATCTAATATTTTTCTCCATTAGGTAATGATAGGTGGTTTTCTTACTTTTTAGTGGGAATTTATTTCTGTTCTTGATTTCTTATGAATTGTGGAGCATGGGGAGAAGTGGACCTGCACGTGCCCTGGTGGTTCCTATGTGAGGATCCCCCGTGCAAACCCAGCTTCCCTGTCATCCTGAAAAACAGGTTGAAAAGCCTAACAATACTTCCTTTCACAGTGGGATCCAGAGGTTTTCAGACCAAACATATGCAGCATATTGTAGGGGGCTGGGGAAAGGTGTACTCTCATCTCTGTTGCTGGTTCTTTTCTTATATTGATGAAATATGCTTCTGTGAAAACACTGAACATTGAGAAGTTAGGATCTTATCACCAAAAAATAAAAGCTAAATGTTACTGTAAATCAATAAAAAGTATGAATGGCTCTGAAATGGAAAACAACACATTGGCAATGGCTTTTGTGTTTTTTAACTGAATACAAACATATTAAGGATCTATCTGGAGATAACTGGATAACTTAGAGTAAAATTGAATACAGCTGGTTTAGCTATCTGGTTTCTTTTAAGAATTATGTAAATGGTCTCCTGGATGTCATTATGTTAAGTAATTATTATTTTCATAGGAAAATCTATATCTAAGTAAATAAAATTAATTATTTTGGTAAAATGGGGCTTTAAAATTGGTTTTGTAAGAACCTGAGTTTTGACACAGTTAAAGGTTTATGCATTGCAGACAATGTTATCTCATTTTTAAACTAGCCATAGCTTCCCAGTTCCATTCCTTTCCAGGAGACAGATGTTCTCCTAAAAACAAAGAACTGTATACTGTCAGTAACTGACAGCACTCTGTCAACAGAGGTCTTATGAATTTAAACTGAAAATTCTTGTAAAATGCTGAATCTAACATTAATCTACTCTAAACCACTCAACTACTCTTCCAGATGTGCAAAATTAATAGGTCTTGGACAGTTATTTGAGATTCACAAAAATGTTTTCCACAGAAGTCTGAACTCATTTAATAGTCTTCCTCCACAAACATCTCAATACTCCATTCACCCTCAATCTCAGTGTTTCCTTCTTGTTCTTTCATAACTAGAAGATCCATCAATACTTGACTTTTTCCTTCATTACATTTCTGTTGGGTTTTATTCAAATCATAACAACATTAATTTTAATATAGTCACAATATATTTTCTGTCCAAAGAGAAAAAGTGCATCAGAAGAATGCAGGACACATAGTCCATCATTTCTGTTCCAACTGACTAATCTAATTGCAAAATTAGCTTTGTTCTCCTCTGGAATTAGGCTACATTTTAAAATGGAAAGTGTTATATGAAAAATGATAATGAGTTGACACTGAACACCAGCCTAATTTTAATCAGAGTCTGTCACAAATGAGAAATGATATGGTAACTAAAACTAATGGGATGGAAACACTATTCTTCTGACCAATGCACAAAGAGAAATCATTAGCTAGTAAGTCTTCTCCTTACACAATTAGCTTTTGCTCTCCTTTCTCATAAAGATGTGATTTCAAAAACTTTATTGGCGAGACAGTTTAATTCCTACTATTTTGTAGGGATCGTATTTTGTGTGTTCCTCTTCCTCCTATTAGTCTTGTAATGAGAAAAATACTTAGCTAGTCACATCAGGTTTAACTAAAGCAGGGCCAGGTCTGTGTTCAGACAGCTTTGCCATTTTAACAGTTCTTACTGCTCTATAACAATTAAAGCATTGCTTTTCACACCTTCATGCGAAATAAAAGACATCACAAAAATTTTTTATTATAATTATGTTGTTTGTTAAAATTATACTGAGACAGGCTAACAGCATTGTTTTAGTCTAGTAACACTGAGGTAGAAAGTTACTGCTAGTAATACACTTCATCATTGACTTTTTTTATTAGTGCCTTGGTTGACAGTCATGATCTACAACAGTCATGCATTAGGAGTTAAATGAGAGTGAGTAGGAAGGAGGATGTTCAGAAATAAGAAAAGCTATTAACAATTTGTTTTTACCTGTTTTATGTACACAGCAATTGCAATTGCATTCACAGACACAGGAGTAACAAGCATATACTTCCAGTTACATATTGAGCTGTATAACTGACAATGAAATTGTTGTGTTCATGTTAAATCATGAACAAATGATTTTTGTGAAACCATTTTTTAATGCTTGGATGAGTATATTTTGCATTTGAGCCTGACACGGTGCCTAGTGTGTTCATCTGGAGAAATAAAAATTATTTTAAAAATTCTTTTTTTTCCAGCTTGTTGGTATCAGCAGGTACTTGTTTGTTCCAAGAGACTGAGTTTCTGCAGCATGATCTCCCAAAGTCCAACTGTACTGTCAAATTACAATAGTGATTTTGCAAGACTATTCCATTAATATCATGGCATTGGTTTCGGTTGGTGATTAATGACAAGTAATAACAGAAATATTATCAAAGACATTGTATTACCAGTTGCAGCCTGTAGCTATGTGGAGCTGTTTGTCTTATTAATGATTTTTCTGAACAATAATATTCTAGAATCAACTAATGATTAATTACGTCTCCAGAATGCATTTAAGGAATCACTATTTCTGTGGTTGAGATTTTTTTTTAGACCTTTAGAGCTGCATCAGCTTGACCTATGTGGGTAGATTGACAGAGCTTATTTGTATTGGACAGGTTTATTATGATGAAGTTTAAATCCGTAACCTTTGAAGATTCACTTTTTAAGAACTGTGTGTTTGAAGATATTACTTCACTGAACACATACTTCAGGAACTGTACTTTCGTGAATACTGCATTCTACAACACAGGTATTATGAGAAAAAACCCTGAACATCCATTGTTCAGCTGCATATTCTCATCTTTTTTTTCTAATTTCTAGATTTCTAATAAGGCATACAAGAAGCCCTCTTGTAGGGAATAAGAAGCTGTAAAAAGCAACAAGCCTCTGTAATGTTATAACAGAAAGGTGAAAGGATCACACTCACTCTAGAGATACTGCAGGCCTAATATTGGCTCAGATAATAAACATCTCTTTGGTTTTAATAATCTCTGGAGAAATTCAGTCTGCAGAGGAGAAAATTTATTTACTTCTTTACTGGAAGCTTTAACTAATGTATTTTTATTGAGTTGAAATGGAACTGATGAAATACTTTGTTCATTGTGCTTGCTGTGGCATGGGAATCTGACTTCAGGATTCAAAATAACTAATCTATAATCATTCTCACTCTCCTAATTATTCTAACAAAACCAGGAATGCATATTTTCATGTGTTCAAACAGAGGATCTCTTTCTTTTCAGTTTAATAAAACAAAACTGAAACTTTCTTTGTGTGGAGGGAAAGTATTCTTGATTCAAGGTTGTAAGGCTGACAAGAGGAACAGAAAGAAAGTGGAAGTATAGGGAGAGATCTCTGAAATTGTATCTCAGAAGAATGGCCTGAACGGTTGCATGTAGTAACTTATCCATGTTCGAGCTGAAGACCACGACGCCTTCTCAGAAATTAAAATTAGTTTAATCTGAATTCTGTAGGAAAATTTCACTTTAAAGGAAGTAAAACCAAACTGAGCATGATTGACAGACTCATCTGCAAGGCTGTCTGGGGTGGAAACAGGTCTGATAGTGAGCAAGACCAAGTAACAGAAACTTGCAGATATACAGGGTTTTTATGCAAGAGCAGCTGGTGCTGAAAGGTCTTAACCAAGTACAATCCAAGCAGAGCTGAAATACATTAATGTAACTTGCCTAATTCCAGGCCTTAGTTGCTCTTTTCATGAGCTTTGCATATTTTTCTATTAAGATAAAAAGGTATCAAAATGAACAGCAATAACTAGTCACATTTTATGAAGCAGTGAATTCTCCGAGTTGACATTAAAGTTGCCTAAACCTGAAATGTTTTTAATCAAAAGCTGCACATGGAGTCAGCTGTTAGCTGAAATGTTTCTTTTTCTTCTTTCCACAGATCTCGAGCAATATAAATTTGTTGACAGCGAATTGATAAATTGCACATTTTTCCACACCAGGACAGGATGCCAGATTTCTTTTGATGATGACTACAGTGCCTACTGGATTTACTTTGTTAATTTCCTGGGAACTTTGGCAGTGTTACCAGGGAATATTGTGTCCGCTCTCCTGATGGATAGAATTGGGCGGTTAACAATGCTAGGTAGGGGCTTCACTTTAAAACAAGAAACAACACCAAAACCTAAAGCTGTCCTAGTAAAGTAACATGTTCTCTTTTTAAAGGATTTGGTTCAGAGAGATGCAAAACATTCCTTCTGCGTATTCTTCGTTTATGCAGCATTGTAAATTCTGATTTAAAAGGCCCCTAATTTGGAAACTCTAGGAACAGAGTGTTCTGTAACCAGTTCTGCTATGCCACACTATCAGTCACTGCTCTTCCATGTTGATACTACAAGACCATTTTTTAGATATTTGGGATGAGATTTTGGAGTGTGCTGACCGTTGGCTTGTCTTTGCTTCAGCTGAAAGGAAAGCGACATGTGCACATGTGAACCTCATCTAGTGGAGCAGCTCCTCGGTATAGTCATCAGTCCTTTGCCTGTTAGCTATTTTGCAAAGTAATGCAGTTGAAAGATATCTCCCGTGGATTATCTGCAATGACAAATCTGTCTTCAATTCACTTAAATAACTATGTGGTAGTTCATTGTGTTCATTTTCCAGGAGAATATCTCTATATAAATACAATTCCCACTCAGTATTTTTATTGCTACAATATATGAGTGAGTTTCCTCCTCAGTTGCAAATGAAGAACTAGGAAGAATGAGGGTAGTTTTACCCAGGCAGCTTGCTTTGGGACTTCAGAGAGGGTTCCAGTTTAGTACTTTATGATACATCCTAAGACTTGAGGAGTTAGATTTTTATTCTACAAGCCCCTTACAATGTTTGTCTGCCTGATTGATTTTACCAGCAGAGGAGGTCTCTTCAGTTTTTAACTCAAGTATATGGGTCAGTTATTTAGCTACCCTCTGTGTATTGAAATGTTAGACAAAGCAAACAAAGATCATTCTTTAAATATAGCTCCACTTTGTGTTCATTTCACCTGTTTTGTACCTAGGCGGTTCCATGGTTCTCTCTGGCATCAGCTGTTTTTTCCTGTGGTTTGGGACCAGTGAATCTATGATGATAGGTATGTTATGCCTCTACAATGGCCTCACCATCTCAGCATGGAACTCTCTAGATGTCGTTACTGTGGAGCTGTATCCTACAGACAGAAGGTATGTGCAGATACACCTCCCCTAACCTTACTGACACTATCTCTATGTACCAGCAGAAATAGCAAAAAGAAATGGTTACGTATGAGCTTTACAGATGTAGTGATGTTTTGAGTGAGCTGAATGAATACTCCATCTTATGAACAGCAAAGGGGAAAAAAGACATTTTTTGAGATATTTGGTTATGTATTTTGCATTAAATATCACACAATCTGGAAAATACAACTAATGTAGTTTCATATAAAAAAAGGAAGTCTATCTGCTACTCTCATTTAAAACACAGCTAATTAGTAGTGTTTCTGAAAATAGCAATGGAATATTTCTGGATTTCCACCAGTGCAACTGGCTATGAAGGAAGTAGTTGGTCCAAAATAGCAATATAGATGCATTTGTCTGTTGGCTGTGAAATGGTGGAGATGATAATAAAAATCACTGTCTGGAGATAAACAGCATTTTCTGGAAGAGATTGTGGGTTTGAATCATGCTGAGATGTTAATCAGTTTGCTATGAATTTGTATGCAGGGTCATTAGAAGTGTACATACTCAGCATTAAGTGGATGCAAAAATGTCTTGGTGCAACTGGCTTTAGTACTGTCTGTAAGAAGAGAAAGGCTGTAGACTGGCTTCTCTGTTTTCTTTTCATCGACATTTTAAAAATATATGCTTCTTCACACCATAAATTGGTGTCCATATAATTCTAATAAATACCCTTTAGAAATAGTTATCTTTTTGGTATTCCTGAATGTAGCAGCCACAAATATTTTCTTAAAATTAAGTAAAGAAAAATAATTTGAAGAGTCACTGGTGTTAATGGAAGTAAATCATTAATGGAAATCATCAGTACTAGGAATGATAAAAAGAATGTAACTGATATCTATTAGAAGCATAGAATCAGTTATAGAATGGTTTGGGCTGGAAGGGACCTTTAAAGGTCATCTAGTCCAACCTATTCTATTCTAGGGCATCTGGTAACTAGTAGTTGTTTTCAATACTTTCTGCTAGCTTTGGGATTGTAGCAAATTCTTCCTCATTTTCCTTTTTTAAAAAGTTTATGTGTACAATAATAGCTGCTTGGAATTGCAGCTCAGAAATTTACTTGCAGCTGAGTTGCTGGGGTTTTTTGCAATAACTCAGACAGAAAACTTGTCACTTTGTATTTTCGATATAAAAAGTCTGATAGGCCAAATCTGCCTGTGCCAGTAAAGACATTGCTGATGCATGCTTCAGATGAGACTTTTTTCCTAAAAGTTCCAAAAGTGATCACTGCCAGTTTGTGCCAGCTGGATTATAAGGAAATGAGCAATTCTAGAGATCACTTCCTATATATGTGGTTTCTTAGACTCAGGCAAAGCTTCTTCATGTTTCATTGAACTCTTTGAAACTCAAATAACTTGCTTCCCATAATTTTTTCTCTGATTTTTTTTATCCAAATGAGCTACCATTTAACAGGCATCACTGCCCACCTCTGACGGTCTTATCTTTCCTTCTAAGACTCCTCTGATCTCCATAACCTGTCACAAACTTGCCAGGAATTTCCATCTTCTGCAGGTAGCTGTAGGGTTGAACAGCTTTTCCAGGCATATATGGTACACGAAGCTGCCTGATCTATTTTTGCATTTGAAGTCCTTCATGCTTGAGATGGTGTCCTGTTTCACTTCAAAACTGCATCCAGAGAGAATCTGGTCCTGAAACTGGCTTCTGTTTTCCCCTCAAAAGGCAATCTAGGCACAATAACTTTACTCACTCTAACGCTATTTTACTATTCCAATATGTACCTTTTTCTTACTCTCAGTCAGTAAAATGACCACAAACCAGCAGCAAAGTGCAGCTGGAAGTTGGTCTGGAAGAAAAGTGTGTGGAAGGAGGCCAGTTCACGCTACTGTGCACAAAAGACCAGGCTAGGCTGTCCTTCCTTTTCCTCCTGTGCAACTCCTCTAGGAGACCAGCCAGTTGCCAGACTGCTGGGGCTTTGCCAGTGTCATGCAGTATAATACAAAAGGTGTTTCATAAATAGTACTCCAGGTTATTTGGAACTAACCTTGTACTCCAGGTTGTTTGGCTGTTTTATTTGGCTTTTTGCCAGGTAGGGGTGTGGTGAGCAATTTGGAAATGTGCAATGTATATGATACATGACACACATTTCAGTTTCCTCTTCATCAATTGCCCGCAGAGCAGAGTGCAGGTTGCTTCAGAATCTTAACACATTTGTATCCTGTATGCATTCACACTCATCTACCTATTTACATTTTAATTTACTAATGCCTGGATTTGAAATAATTAAGTAGTTTGTCCTACATTCTTGATGAGTACTTTCAAATTTTATGCCATTTTAGCACAGCTTTTGCCTGCATGTTCTTTATAAAATCTCAGTTGATTTACACAAATGCTAAATAAGATATGTTAGAAACTGTATAGATTTCAAATTTTTCTCAGGTACATGATGAAGTTGTGTTAAAAGGTGAAGATATGTTACTTAGGCTGGCCATGGGAAGGTTTCTGTCTTCCAGATGACACACATGGTGGTAACGAATAATCATATGATAATTTTTTTTTTTTTACTCTTCAATACACAAATTTTAAAGGACACTTATGATGTCTAGCTATAAACTAACTGTTTTCCAATAAGCAAGTAAATTAATCCAGCTTCACAATGTAACAAACTTGTATTAACTCATCTTTTGTCTTATCTTTTCTCTTGTCTTTTGCCTTGTCTTCTTAATGACCCATGCTATTCTGCACTAGTCAGCAGGTTCTGAAAATATGTTAGTCGTTTATGACCCCCTTGAAGGTCAAACCAAACGATTCCATAGCCCTGGAAGTTCTGCTCTTATTAAATGTCTTGTGAACATTTTTGGTTGGTCCTAGAGTGCTTTCCTACTCTTTCATAAAATTTACATATTTTCCAAACATGCTTTTTATGGAGGTAATGTAAAAATTGAGGCACAGAGGAAGAAGATATTGTTAAAAATTACTTTAGATGCCTAATTTGACACGTGTGGTACCAACAATCCCAGTCACTGAGCATGAAGTGACTTCCCCCCTTTTAGAAGAGGGAAGGGGCTGAAAGTTATACTACAGCTACAAGTGCTCAGCACTTCAGCAACACAAACCTGAAGATGTGTACCTAATGGCTGTTTAGTTAGCTTTAAGTGACTTACTCACATCATATGCAAATTCTGTGGTGGAGTAGGGATTGTGTCCTTTCTCGCAATAGTATTCAATTACCTTAACCATGAGACTGCTTTCACATCTTATGGTCCCCAACCCGTGAATGCACAGTGCACCTTCCAACTTCTGCATCAGATGAGGGAAATGAAGTTTTCTTCACTACATTTATGTTTTACCCTCAAGCTTTCTTTGTTCTGCATTGGCAGAGTGATGAGGAAAAAAAATATTGTGTGATGAGGTAATTATGGCTTGTGGTGTAATGTGTGTGCCCAAGGGGCTTGCAATAACATTGTACAGTTTCCTAGCTCTGCCTGTAATATAAGTATGAATGAAAGAGAGTTAAAATTCTCTAAAGAAGTAAAATTTAGGAGATTTTTATGGTTTTAAAAATGAATTGTTACTTTCACATAAATGTTAAATATCTTCTTGTGAACTAACTTGGGAAGCACCAACTTTATAAGCCAAGACTCTTGTCAAGGAGTGGATACAACAAATAACCAAACCTAAACAGAAAGTGCAATAGAAATAGGTCATCTCCCACAGAGTAAATCAAGGTCAGATTGCATCAGATAACCAACAATTCATCAGTTTTACTACAGCTGCCAGGCATCTGGATTTGAAACTTAGCCAGGAGTATTTAGAATTCAAGATGTGCTATCAAATGAAGTCATACTCTTTTGCCTTTTTTAATACCTCTGAAACAAGTTCATAAGAGTTTGGGCATAATTAAGAAATAAGTTGCCTATCTTCAGTTCATTATATTTATCTTTTTCTCTTCTTCTCAAGTCTTGAGAATCTACGTCCAGAGTAATAAACATTATTCACACGGTACCTTAAGTCCAACTTTCTGTTGTTGTGGCTGTCGAAGAGTAGTTTTTTATTCTTTTGAGTCATAATAGCAGTCATTTAGAGTAGACTTCCTGAGAGCTATTTCTACTGCCATCCTGTGGATGTGGTTCAACTGCATTTTGCTGAAATTTATATATATAATTTTAAGGCATGATATGCTGAACCTATGCAATGCTTTGGGCAGTAGTCCAAGGCAGGAAGGCAAATTCCACAGTTTTATTTGCACACCGAGTGCTATAATTGGCCAGACTACGATTTGCAACTTTGAATTCTTTTAAAAAGATTTTAAAATGTCTGGACATTACAAAATTGTCCATAGCACATTCAGAAACTCTGTTTTAAAAGCCTTTGCTTATTATCAACACCCACGAAAGTGATACTCAGAGTTTTTTGTAACTTGCTGGATAGGTTCAGCGCTCTGGCAAGAAAGTTATCGTGTATCTGCGCTACACATTCAGTAGCACTTTGCTGCAGTTTGATAAAGTTTTAGATGCTCTGGCTATCAGCAATGGAAAAATGGGCCTGAAGTATTTTATGTAGGAATTTAAGCACCTGATCTAAGAAGGAGCATATGTGGCAACCAGGAAACAAGCTCTTTTAATCTAAAGCCTTAGATAATCCCTCTATTTTTAACTGTTTGGATTCTTGCCATTTTTATGTGGGGATTGTGTGGAAGGAAGCTAAATGTTTTCCTTTGTTACAGCTTTCCCAGCAACAGAAGTAAAATACATTCGGGAAAATCCTTTTCCTTAGCATCTAGTTTTCTCTCAGACCTGACACTTGTATAGGACTTCTGTATTTTTCTCCTCTTGATAAAAAAATCTGTATTTTTTTTTTAAGGCAATCCAAAATTGTTTCACTAGTGCTATCTTACTGATATGTCTGAAGGATTTAAAGACATTCTCTAAGTGGACAAGGGATTCTTGCTACCAAACTCCCTTGACCAGCAATAAGGTTTTTCTCATGGAACCAAAAAGGTATTTTTGTGCCAGTGCTTTGCTCAGTAACTGAACAACACAACAGAAACTGGTGTATACAGTAATGGCCTTATGTCTTTGGATCTTTTTAACTTAATTCATTCGTGATGCTGAGATGACACATTACATATCTTTGATCATTTGCAGACTTTCCATGCACTCTATCACTTTCCTGAAACAGTGTAGCAGAGACTGTACTAGTGCTGCACGAGAAGACTATGCTCATATATGTATGTGAATAGCAGCACATTTATTACCTGGCTATTTTTACTGCCCTGGATTCAGTAGAAGTAATTTTAAAGGTAGGAATTAATACAGATTTCAGCTGATTTTAATTACAAACACTGTTGTAAGAAAGATATTTTAAAACCAACAAGTCTGAATTTGCTACCCTAGAGCTCAACAGTTCGCTTAATGACTTTGTTCTGACTATTAGTGAAGAACAAATTCACATTCAAACGCAATATTAAAACTGAAGGGTATGATGGCAGAAGCTTGAACAGTGATAATGCTTTTCAGGTACAGGTTGCAACAACATTTTACTTGAGCTTGTAGGAATCTTAAGTGTTCTTGCCAATGACGTGCATATTTTAGGCAAAAGGACATGCCTGAGAACTGCTTAAAGATTAAAAGATGGAAATTCTGCTGCTCTGTTAATTTTGTATCATCAGGACAGCCAAGGGCAATAAAAATGGACTTACTTTGTCTCACTCTTCTTTGTTTATAATTTGATAACATTAATGAGGTTAGACTAATAATGACCTCTTACAACTGGAAAAACTGAGTAAATCCATTTTACAAAGGAGAACTGCTTTTTCTGTGCCAACAAATTACCTTAATTTTGCTCAGAGGTAAGAGATATTGTATTACAAAATTACTTTAAATCTTAATAATATAATCTTGTGTATATAACCTATAATAGATCTAAATCACAGTGGCAGCCCTGAATGTGCCATCTGTAGAGCCCAGCACATGAAAAGAAATGGTCCAAATGGCTCAGAAATTTATATTCAGACCCCTGTAATAACTAGTTGATATAAGCAAATAGCATCTGTGAAACAGCTTACCTTTATAAGGCAGTATAAAACAACACTTGAGTATAAGTAAAGCATCCCCACATGTTTTCTGCTATTGCCTTTCCAAAGATTTCCTGCCTGTATCTGTCCAAATTTGCTTTAGTTATAGATCTATATATTCTCTGGGGAGTTCTGGTATCTCTCTGAACATACTGAGACAGTTGATGACCAAGTGTCTTTTTCTCTCTATGCAAACACTGTTTTTTTCCTGTTACTGCTGTTTGGGGGCAAGTTTGGTTTTACATCAGTACTGGCAGTCAAAGAAATCATATTTACATGTGCAGACACTGGTCACAACTATTCACCACCTTACCTTAAGAAATACTTTATGTGCATAGAGGAGGCTGAAATTAGATCAGTTCTGACTCCTTTATTCTTCTTCCCCTAACTTGTTCAAAATAGCTGCAGCCTGTTTTTATCCTACCACATAAACTCCCTTTTCTAGGCTGGCTGCATTGACTTTAATCTCTTCCTACCTGTTTGCAATAAAGTGTATTTTACCACGGTCTTTCCTCTTCATGCTCTTCCTTCCTATGTGCACTCTAGTTCACTTTAGAAGATGCATAATTCTCGAGCTCCTTCCCTCTCAGGAGCTTCTCCCTGTTCTGGTCAGCTTCCTCCAGGTATTCTTCAGATGCTCTGCTTGTATCTGCCCTTGTAATACAGATGTTTCTATGGTAGAGATTTGATCTTCTTCTCATGGGCTTTGAAAGATTATTCCAGTAGGGTGGCTCTTTGCTGCTTCCTTCAGTGCATCTTCCACTCCTCCTTTGGACTGATTCCTCCAAAAGTTTTTCTTAAAATGGACAAGATTTAACTTTCTCATTTCTCCTCTGAGTAAGGCATTTTCAAGGAGCTACTGCAAATGTCTCTCTGTCAGAATGCTTCCCAAGCAACACTCCCAAAGTTTCCTTATCTGCTCTCAGCATTGTGCTCTCAGGCAGCCCTCACTGGTCTGCACTGTCGGACAGCAGAGTATGTAGCTTTGGAGATGGTTATCACCGAATTGTAGAATGGTTTGGTTTGGAAGGGATCGTTAAAGGTCATCTAATCCAACCACCCTGCAGTAAGAAAGATCTAATCTTCAACTAGATCAGGTTGTTCATAGCCATAGCCCCGTCCATCCTGATCTTGAATGTTTCCAGGGATGGAGCTTCTGCCACCTCTGTGGACAGCCTATTCCAGTGTTTCACCATGCTCATTGTAAAAAATTTCTTCCTTACATCTATAAATCTACCCTCTTCTAGTTTAAGACCATTTCCCCTTGTCCTATCACTACAGGCCCTGCTAAAAAGTCAGTTCCCATCTTTCTTGTAGGCCCCCTTCAGGTATTGAAAGGCTGCAATAAGGTTCCCCTGGAGTCTTCTCTTCTCCAGGCTGAACAACCCCAACTCTCTCAGCCTTTCTTCATAGGAGAAGTGTTCCATCCCTCTGATCATTTTTGTGGCTGTCTATGTCTTTCTTGTGCTCAGGGCTCCAGAGCTGGACACAGTACTCCAAGTGGGTTCTCGCCAGAGTGGAGTAGGGCAGTAGAATCACCTCCCTCGACCTGCTGACCACGCTTCTTTTGATACAGCTCGGGGTATGGTTGGCTTTCTGAGCTGTGAGTGCACATTGCCAGCTTATGTCCAGCTTTTCATCCACCAGTACCCTTAAGTCCTTCTCCGCAGGGCTGCTCTCAATGCCTTCAGCCCCCAGCCTGTATTGGTACCAGGGATTGCCCCAACCCCGGTGCAGGATCTGAATATATATAAGTCTATGAGACCTTACAAGATGCATCTTAGAGTCCTGAGGGAATTGGCTGATGTAGTTGCCAAACTACTTTCTACGCCATTTGAAAAGTCATGACAGTCAGGTGAAGTCCCTGGTGACTGGAAAAAGGGAAACCTTGCACTCATTTTCAAAAAGGGTGGAAAGGAGGACCCTGGAAACGGCTGATCTGTCAGCCTCACTTCTGTGCCTGGGAAGATCATGGAACAGATCCACCTAGATGTTCTGCTAAGGCACGTGGAGGACAGGGAGGCGATTCAAGACAGACAGCATGGCTTCACCAAGGGCAAGTCTTGCCTGACCAACCTAGTGGCCTGCTATGATGGAGTGACTACATCAGTGGACAAGGGAAGAGCTATGGATGTCATCTATCTGGACTTCTGTAAGGCCTTTGACACAGTCCCCCACAACATCCTTCTGTCTAAATTGGAGAGAGATGCATTTCATGGGTGGGCTATTCAGTGGATGAGGAATTAGAATTACTTGTCTCTCCTTCCTTAGATATCACCCATACTTATTGTCATGCAATATCTGGATGGGTACCACATTTTGCACAAAGAACATTCATGATTACTTCAGGCAAAATAATAATTAATTTGCTAAATGTTAGGTATTTTAAAGAGACTGAAACACTGCTGTTATTGCACGAGAAAAACAGCCAAACTAATAGTAAATTTATTATTATTATCATCTGGCAAAAGACACTAACTTGTGTCTTCTCCTGGGGTCCAAAAAGGTTTATAACACCATAGCTGACACTGGAAAGTAACAACTCTTCTGATTTTACTTCCATGATGTTTGACTTGAGCAGAGGTTTGACTTTGGTTTGCAACCATGGACAAATGGATATTTAATGTTAATGGGAAAAAACCCACCTTTTAAAGCTCTGTTAACCATTCTGTTGCATGTCTTAATTCTGTTCTTCAAACATCCTTTTAACCGATTTCAGAATTTGACAGCCAAAGTACCATTACTTCAAATTAGTACTTTTCTGAATCTTGTTCAGATTCTGGCATTGACTCTGTGTGTTAATTAGAGTTCTGCTTCTTAGTGCAAACTAGAGTGATTTGGAAATATACCAGAAGGATCTAAACGTACCTTCATCATTCCTTGGTGCAGGACCTCAAATATACTAAGACTGGTATAATTCTGAAGCATAGCATGTCAGATAGTCAGGGCATGGACAGTGCTGAAACCCTCTATATCTTGGTCAACTATACTAGACAGAAGCTTTTACCTCTCCCCCAGAGTAAGACTTGAATGAAGGACACCAAAGGGCCTGACTGATCAACGCTATTGAGATCCAGCAGCCAGATTTGCAGTAGAGATGAACTAGTGACACTATGGGCTGTTCATTGCTTGTTTGAGAGGATCTCTTCTCTGTTGATACCATGGTTTGCTGTTATCAAAATAAATAAATAAATAAATAAAACTTCTGTGAAGAAGACTGAAAGTTTATATCCTTGCTCACAGCTGAGATCAAGTCCACTTACTTCAAGTTGATTCTCTGGGCTGCTCTTCAGGAGCTCTAGTAGTAGTTTCTCAAACTTACTTCCTATCAATTTGGGCTATCTGAGCACAAGTCTTTTTCTTATCTTTCGTATGCATGTATAGGGCTCTGTTTAGTCACTCAGACCATTAGCATTTTTGTTAATCCCTGCTGATTAGACTGGAGGCTTTTTCCCTCTGATGGCAGTATTTCGTATTAACAAGAAAGAAATGTTTTGTTCTGAAAGGAAGTTTCTATCCTCCTTATTATTTTATCCCAGTGAGCACAGTGTGAGCTCTGCATAGACCTTCTCTTTCACTTCTAAGAGATTTGAGAAATGTTAGAGATTCTACTATTGTATAGATATTTTTTTGTTAGGACACTTTTGGTAGGAGAAGATCATTCCTGCAACTATGAATCATACAGTCATGTGAAAACACAATTTATTAAAATGATAGCAGTTTGCATAATACATCAATACACAGGTTACCAAACATCTAAAATCCTTAATTCAGACTAAGAAAATCACACCACTGCAATGCAAAAGTCCCTCTGGGTTGCCAAGGTCATACTTTCTGTTGGCAATCTATTTTGTTTCCCTTTTTTCCAAAGTTTCTCAGTTTCTTTTTACACTAAGAAGGCGGGGGGGAAGGGGGGGGGGTTGTGCCCTATTCTCTTTAGGCCTAAGAGACAAATATTCTTTTTTACTGAAGGTCTCATAAGCCTTTTGAAAAAGCACTTGTTGAACATGTATACCACCTGTAAAAAATCCATTTCTATTCAGTACCCCAAGATGATCATCCTTTTATTCTGCTAACTTCTTTCCCAAATCACCAAGTAGCTCTCAAAAGATTTCCCACCTCCTGTCTCAGAATCCAGCATCTTAAGTGTTACTGAATTTCCATTTGCAAGTCCTTTGTTCTACTGTAGAAGTGTAAAGTTACCTATTCAGTCATTCATTTCACATTTTGGTCCCTGAGGCAGTAGAATTAATTTGCCTCAATAAATGCTGTAGCAGCTGAGCTTTGATTTTGTATTATAAAGACAAGCACAGAAGCCTTGTTGGCAAAAAATCTGTTTAAGATTCAGGGCTATACTGATTTATTCACACCTCAGATTTATCTCAAAGGCTTTACTCTTTCACCCATTTGTTAACTTTCTTCTGTTTTCTCTTCTAGGGCAACAGGCTTTGGCTTTTTGAATGCACTATGCAAAGCAGCAGCAGTACTTGGAAACTTAATATTCGGTTCCCTTGTTGGTATCACCAAAGCAATCCCTATTCTCCTTGCTTCCACTGTTCTAGTATGTGGAGGTCTGGTAGGACTTCGGCTTCCTGACACAAGAACGCAGGTGTTGATGTAACTGGAAAAAGCCATTTACTGTTTATTTCCTTCTTCATACAAATGTCAACTCCCCTGACTGATGGTGCAAAGGCTTCAGATTCTCAGTGCTTAGTAGAGTGCTCACATGTAAGCAATCAAACTCAAAAGATACTCTGGAGTGGCAGAGATTTAGAAACCTCTGTATGAAAGTTTTAAATTTCAATTTTATTTTGTTTGCTTGCATACATTACTAATCAAAACCACTTAACTTCAAACTGCAAAGCTACCTCTTAAAACCCTTTCAGTGACATGTCCAGGAAGGTAAAAACCATACTGATAATTGGACATTTAAAATGCAAGCAGTCGTATTATTTAAAACTACATGCTAAATTTGGTCATGGCATTGTGGGCTTTTGAAACAGTACAGACATGCAAGTCGACTACTTAGCATTATTGGTGCAGAGAATGTTAACATTATATGTATCAATGCATGCAGCATTAATTGGGGAACTCTACAGACCACATCAGTACTGAGAATACTGACTCTACTTAGATGGTAAAAACTTGTGGTAATGCCTTTTTCTTGGGAAACCTTGTTAGGTAGATTCAATCTAAAATGAAGATTACCAGTTACACCCCATATTTGCTGAGGAGAAGGCAACAGCTACTACAAGGACATGAAAAGCCCATAATAGGTAAGCATCAAAGAGAATAACAAGATAAGCACTTTCACTCTTTGCTGCAGATCCTCCATAAAAAATCTGTTTTCTTCTCACTTGTGGCATCTGGAATATTTTTGCCATTTTAAAACAACGAATTTGTTTTAATCCAGGAGTGAATCAATGCAAATATTTATGTTGTAAGTATGAATAAAGAAAGAATCAGATCAGTGAACTATATGAAAAGTAAGGTGCTTTTAAAAAAGTTTGTTTGATACTTACTTTTCTAATACATTTTTCCTTGTTGCAGAATTTTGCAGAATGGTTATAAAAATATGTGACTGTAGAATGACACCTAGTAAATTTAGTCAGGCCATAACTTCATATAGAGTATAATGTCATTGAAACATCTAAAAATATTTTTTAAAAAATAATATCAAAACAAATAAAAGCAATAATAAAAATTGCCTTCATTATTTTCACAGTTTATACACATCTTTATATAACCATTTTCCCAGCTGATTTTTAATAGTTCCAGAGATATCTCACCATTTAACACATTCAAATAGCTCTCTGAAAGGCCATTAAGAAAGAAGCCATACCAAAGCTACAGGATGTGGTAATGTCTTTATTACACCAACAGCAAGAATGGAGAGTAAATAGTAGTAAAAATGTTCCTTCTAAGCCATATCCTGTGGACTGTTGTGTATTACAGTAGCAAGTTCCTCACTAGTCCTGCTGCTATGCAAAAGGCTATGGGATCTCTTTAAAATGATAGCATTAAAAATTAAATAGAAATACATCTATAAAATTAGCAGACAAAAGGAACAGATCCTCTGATGACAGAAACTTGCTGTGCTTTAAGTGGAGCTAAGACAACTTATATGAGCTCATGAACTACCTGCAGTTTCAAATAAGAAATTTGGTAGAAAACACAAGGGAAAATTTATCAGTACTTTTTCTAATTATATCTGACAACATTTATTAGGTGGTTGAATCACTGACAAAGAAATTAGGCCTTCAGATAAGGTGGCTGTGTAATAGGATAGATTTTTTTTCGAGAACTTTTCTCTTGCTCATATATGTGAACTTAGCTTGGGTAACATCTGTTACTGCATTCTGCAAGTCAGTCATTGTCTTAGTTATATTGAAAGAGACGGTAAAACTCCACATAAGAAGATCATTCATTATTTATAAAGTTCATTGTTTAGTTTACTGATTCTAGAAGTTCCATTTTTCAGTTATTAACTAATGCCTATGTTGCACATTGTAGCACCAGAATGTTAGCCCAAGACGTGGTTTTCTGCTATTAACCAATGAGAAAAGTGGCATTTTTTTAATGTTGATAATTTAAATATGATACAGTAAGAAACAAAGCTTAGGAAGTGTGTTTATTTTGCAATATGAACAGTCAAGATATTTGAGATGAAATATTTTATATTTAAATCTGACTTAAACATGTCTTTTAAATTTTTAACTATATTAAAAAAATAAAAAGGAGGAAGAATTACTTTTCACCAAGTTCCAGGTTAAGAATAAAATGCTGGCCTTAGTTTTGCATCTGTGGCTTTTGTCCATTAGTCATCGTCTTAATATTATTTCAAGGCTGTTTTCTCCAATAAGAATTGAATTTGAACCCTGTTTCTCTGTGCCACTCATTAGTAGCATGTGTCCACCTCCTTTTACTTCATAACTTATTTTGAAATCTGAAGCCTCTGTACATATTTGGAGTAAACCTCAACAGCAATGGTAAAATATTACATTGTCTTGCTATGCAATGTCCTCATAAAAGTAGTATATTCTGTCCATCTCTGTATATAATTCTGAAGAACATCCAGATCCAACACTTCCTGACACCTGACCATTGTGGAGGAAACATGCTACAGAAAAATAATCTTCAGCTTTTGAGGGCTACAGTTCAAGGCTTCCACACACTAAAATCTCATTATGTGTAAAATTATGCTAGTTTCAATACTGGTTGCTATTCTAAATCCTGGCTATATCATAAGTACGTGATTAAGTCTGGATGAAGTGGAATATAACAACCACAGAAATTAGTAAAAGTTAACAAAATTCCCAACTACAAGGACCTGGCATGGGACTAGAGTGAAAGTTCTAAGGTAGTGTCTCCATTTGGCTAGCTGTGCTGTCACTAAATGACCTCTCCCCACCTGGGAAGAGGAATCGGGAAAAGGAAAGAAGACCCGTGGGTTGAGATGGAAACATTTAATAAAACAATAAAAAAATAATATTAATAGTAATATAAAGTACACAAAATCATACTCGGCCCATGTAGTGCTCACGAGCTGCGTACTCCCAGTAGTACACGCTATATGTCAAGCACCACAGCTTCAGTGAATGTGCGACAGTCACAGCAAGTGTGAGAGCAGGCCTCAGGAGCAGAGCAACAGGCGAGATCCTCCCCAGATGGCAACCATTGAGAAAGAGAGACAGACCCATAAAACTTGTCAGTTTATAGTGAGCATAACGTTTATGGTATGGAATACTTCTGTTGGTCAGCTTGAGTCAGCTGCCCTAGTTTTTGGTCCTCCTAGGTTTAGCATCTGCATAACTCAAAAATGCTAAAGACCGTGACCACTATGAAAACCCACATACCATGGCTGGCCATAAAATAAAATGAAGTGTCTTATCAATTTTGTTCTCATCAAATTGGATGCTGCAGTCTTCTCAAAATTGTAGCTTTTCTGATCAGAAAATTCATTCTATGATTCTATCCCAGTGAAATCTGGACAGGTAGGAAAAGGAAAAAAGAAGAATAGGGGATAAAAAATAAATGGAAGAGATGAACAAAGAAAAAAAATCCATGAACATTTCCAACATATTAACCAAAACCTAAAGACAGAATCTCTTTACCTGGTGAGACACTTGCCTCAACAGATATGAACTAGAGCACGAGCCAGTGTCAAAGCTGTTTGAACAATCAATTGGGCTTGAGTGCAGTAAAGATTTATCTCATAAAGACAAAAGAATTGAGTGCAATTTCAAGCTCTAAATACTTGGTTAGATAGGTACAATCCACAGGCTGGAACAGAAATCCTTAATCTGTGGAGATCTGGACATAAATGTTAAATTATAAGCAAAAGTGATTTGACTGGTCTTTAGTGAATCTATCTCTTTTTGCAGCTTCCAAAGCAATCTCAGGTAATAAATATTGGACAGTATGAATTGCACTTCCTTTCTGTATCTATTCACTTATATCTTACACGAAGTGTCTCCTAGTGGCCTGTTTAGACCCCTGACACACCAGAGAGAACTGAGCTTGATAACATTTGTGTATCAGATCTATCAAACACACATAATCAAAACTGCTTATTTGTCTGTCTTGGTCACTGAATGATGACTGACCACTAATTGGAAACTCCTTTCAGTCTAAATTGAAGTAGGATATAAGGTCTAGTGCTCTTCTGTAAATCTGAAAGGCTCATCCCAACGACAGCAGTGACAAAAAGTACAATGGCTCTTGAAGACAGAGAAGACTGACAGCATTTAAAATAGTATTAACCAGGATGGTCAACTAGTTTAAAATATGAAAAGTGTTTGCAAAAGAGACCACATGTTTTCATTTTTGGCCAATAAATTTTATTTTAATTAGTTTTACTCCTTACAGGTTATCTGATAGTAGATCTTGTCTTAGCTGACTCTTATTTCTTGAAAGCATTTTATTAATTGTGTTTGTACATTTTAAACAGATCGGTTATACTCATGTTAGCACCTCGTGGGCTGGAAGCATGCACTACAACATTTGGTATGCATTGCATTGTTTGCTGAGTACAGACTTCTAGCAAGAGAACCAGGACTAGGTATTTTTGGTTTCTGGAGTGCTGAAGGGGATTGCTAATGAATGATCTATTGGGAAGCCTTCTTCCTTTATGCTTGATTTTAGACAGTGCCCTTCTAGAGGTTTGTACTATAAAACTTTGACATAGATGAAGAAGTGTTAGCCCTCCTTTCTCGTGGCTCCAGTAGTCTACTTTTGTTCATCATCTTAGAAAAGTGGGGCAAAGTAAGACTGCTAACTCAAGCTCTGCTCTCTTTCTCTTCATGACATTCCATTCATTCAAAAATTGCTTTTTTTACCAGTAGGCTAATCTTAAACAAAGTCGACACTCACTGCTCCTGCTTTCACTTGCTTCTGACTTCATATTAACATTCAGTAAGAAGGTTTGCCACCTATCTTTTACAATTTGGCCATCACTTTTTAAATCAAAATGGAAAGTGAAAACAAAAGTCCAGATTTCACATTTCCCTTTATATTCAGAAGGCTGAACTAATACAAGGAGAGGTCTTCCCTCAGAATGACCCTTGTTGGGCTCCTTCTGCTTTGGGTGCAGATATTGGGGATTCTTCTTGTCTATGCGCCTAGCTGAGGTCTGTTTGGAGGAAATGTTATGCTCTGTTCTTGTTTTCTTTTTCTTCCACTATCGAACCTTATCTTCTTGTACCTGGTCTGCAGGCACAACTGCTGATTTCAGTTCTTAGCAATATAATACAGTCCTCAGCCCCTCATAGGGACAGCCTCTGTGTGTTGAGCTTTATTTCTCTTCCCCATTGTAAGTTTTAAAACAATCTTAATTAGTCAGAGAAAAATGTTTACATCCAGTTGCACCTCTTTACCTAAACAAGATTATATCATACTAATACAACCTACAAGTCATGTTTCCTGTTTGGTAACCTGGCAATGCAACTGAAATTTCAATCACAATGTTAAAAAATGAATCCTTGCACTCTGGGGGTCAAAGACACAAGAAGTAAAAACAGAAATGCTCCACTTCCTCTGGAGCCTTGAAAGAAAACACATGTTTGGTAATCACATTCTAGAAGAAAACACATCTGAGAGACTGCTTTTCCTCTACATTTCCTGCCTTCTTGTTCATTAAACTCACTGTAAAATATTAGGTATTTGCCTGAATTAGTACTTTCCAATACTACTAGTTCAGGAAACACAGCATAAAAAGACAGACTTTTTCCTGCAGTTTGGAGGCAAGACATGGATCAGGCAGTGATATGGAATTAGCAGAGACATGTTGGACAGAAAATGTGGATCTCAGTTCAGAACCAGAATTAAACAGAAAGCATCAATTTGTAATGCTACTTGGAGATTGCCCTTACCTTCACTTACCCTCATCCAGTCTACAACCAGTCCATACACTGAAATCAGCCTCATTTGCTTTCTTCTAACACTGGTAATTTCAATTACTTTTTATACTTTACTGTTATCTGCATTCTTTATTTTTGTTATAATGATGAATACTTCTTCCTGCAAAGGAAGGACATTCAATATTTAGTCCTACTCTAGATGTGTAAGATTATTGTATAGATCTTCATCCATATTCAGGACCTTTCTTTAATGCAGTGAATTAGCATGTGAGGAACAGGAAAAAGACAAAATGGGACTGATTGATTTCCTTTTCTTATTTGATAGTAGGTTGAATTATCTCCAAATACGCTTACCTGTAATATGTAGCCATGCTATCTAGCTGTTGGAGTACATCTTGTCTAACTAAAACCTGATAAATCAGTACTTACTGACAGTCTCCTCCCACAACATACACACAAGCTACATTTACTAGTACTAAAATATTTTGGAAAAAAAAGTGGAAAAAATAGAGATGTAATTGCTTTCTGGGTTAAATGGTCGTCCCTGCTTGGCAAAGGTCAAGTACATACTGCTCATTTCTGACCAGTACACAGTCCAATAACCGAAGACTGGCAATTACTTAGCAAGTTGTTTGGATGAGGGTGACCTGACAGAAAAGTATTGCCTTTCCCATCCAGCTTATTCATGAATATACATTTTAATACTGCATAACTGAGAAGACATGTAGAGATCTTGCCCGTACTCTGGCCATCAACACTTCTGAGCTGTAGCCAGACACATCAGTCTGCAAGTGAGACAGAGAAATTGCTGGCAGGCTGGCTTTCATCACTCTCTCCACAGTTAGCCACCTAAGCTCATTTCTCTTGGATCCTAAAGATCTGCTTTTTTGCTCAGCGTCCTACTTTCTAATTTTGGACATCTACCACCTGCCACTCAGTTTTCACCTGTAGTCCTGACAAAGCAAGCTGAAGCTATTTGCTGCTATTGGACCACACTCATATCTCATCGCAAGCATAGTACTCTGCAAGAGTCTGATGTCTTATGTGTTGTTCTAGTTTTTTCTGTTGTCTAGAGCTCAAAGCCATCACCTAGCATTTCTCTCTGATAGTACTGCATGTTTTGCTAATCTATAATACGTCTTCTATCCTCTTAGTGACTGCCTTGTAAATATATGCCTGTCCTCCACTGGCTAGGTGATAGAGGTCATTTGTGAATCTTATGTAGGCCTGTCTTACCCAGTTAAAAGGTGATCCTTCAAAAGAAGAGGGTCAGGAAAAAATAATGAAATTCAATCAAATTAAGTGCAAACCATGAAGAGTAAGGTTTCAAGGCCTAGGTTTTCATTACTTTTATTTTTATCAGCTGTTTTTTTCTAAATTCCTACCCTGCAGCTGTATAACAGTGTATGTTGTAAAGAAGCATTACACAGAGTTGAATACCTACACAGGCATGTGTGGGTGAGTATACACACATATATACACACAAACCTCCCTGTAACACAGGTGGATCTAAGACTTACAAACCATATTCTCATCTCATTCTTGATGATACTAGGTGTTACTTTCTGCATTATGCATTATGGTTTGAACAAAAATAACATCCTGCTCTGTTCCTGGTGCAGAACCCTTTGCTTCTTCGTGTGCAAAATTGTTGGGATGCCGAGATTCATCTTAGCTGGCCATTAGCTTTCAATCATTAGAAGGGAACTCCTGAAATGGTCTGAAAAATTAGCTCTGACTTAGCTGTACCCTTTTCCCCCCCAACTGCTGCACTTTTCTAAACAGCAAAACAGCACACCGTGCAAAGGCACTGGTCATGTTCCAGTGACTGGGGGACACAGAACTCTCAGATACATAAAATCTTAAAAGCTATGAATTTTGTCTCATTCAACTAGAAGTCTTTCAAAATGTTCCATGTGGATCTTAACATGTTAAATTCTTTGAAATGTCTGAGAAAATGTCTGTGTCTTCATGTGTTGTATGCTTTTTATTGTTTCCGCATACATAGCTGCTGTTGTTCTAGTAATGTGGCTAAACAATTGTTTGCTGCTGTTCTTTTCAGCAATCTTTGACCAGCCTGAAACAGAGCCATTGCCAGGGTGTCTTTCAATTAATGATTAACATCCATTAAGATCTTCTACAGTAATTAGTGCTGTATAAAGTAAACGCAACTATAATTGTAGCAAATCCAGGGTGAAAATAGCAGCACATGCACACAGAGCAGTAAGGGTGGAGAGAACTCTTTCAAAAGCTCTGGCATCCGCTACATTTCACCTTCCCTTTTAGCAGGACATCCACTATTTCCAGTGTACTTCCTCTGGTGGGGGACATGCACACATGCTACAGAACTAAGAAATCAGCA